>NW_005871073.1:2953559-3067196 GCF_000147115.1 Myotis lucifugus
CACACACACACACACTAATTGACCAGGAACTCCATTCCTGGATACTTAACATAAATAGGTGCATTTAGCAGGAAAGGAAATGTATGCTAATGTTCATGAAATTTAAAATAACTCTTTGTCAACTGTGGAATAGAAAAATTATATGTTCTGTATTCGTAGAATGGAATAATAAATGAACTGCTGCTGTACACAACAACATGGATGAATCTCACAGATGGAATGATGAGCAAACAAAGTCAGACACAAAAAATGTATATCATGTGATTCCATTTATAAATCCCCAAACAGGTAAAAATAAGCTATACTGACACAAGTCAGAATAGTGTTTTGTTTTCTTACTGTGTACATGTTATACCTCATTCAAAATGTTTTAAAAAAACAACAACAAAAAAGCTTAAGATAAAAAAAAATGCAGAAGAACATTCTGGGTGAAAAAGGTGGGCGAACATTACAAATGGAATTTTCTTGGGTTCTAGTCTGTCTTCTCCATGAACCTTCCTCTAACTAGTAAACTCTTTTCTTTTAAACTCCACTAACATCTAGCCCATTGTTTATTATGGAAATAAATAGAATAGTGAATGGTATTATTTAATTGTCTCAGATCTCTTTTTCTCCCCTATCATGTAGGGCATATGAGACAACATGATGCAGTGGTTAAAACACGGCCCTGGAGACAGACCACTTGGTTTAAATCCCAGTTTAACATTTGGGCAAATCACTTAAACACCATGTTTAGTTACCTTATTGTAAAACCTAGGTAACAACAATAACTATGTCATGTGCTGTTTGTAGAATTAAATGAATCAGTAATTAAAACTAGGTCTATCCCCAAAGTCAGCACTGTATAAATGTTTGTGACTGTTACTGTAATCACCTTGGGGGGAATTGGACCGTTCCTTATATTTGTTTTAAATCCCTCTAATACCTAGACCTGAACTGAGCAATCAGAAGGATGAGGTTTCTGGAAAGCTGGAGGCAGAGATATTTTGGGAACTGACTCTGTTTTCTCTCTATGGATGAAGATGAGCTTATACTGAGGACAAGTTTTGCTCCTGAACCATAAGCTTAAATACAGCTGCCTAAATTAGTGTATTAAGAATTAGATCGCCCTAACTGGTTTGGCTCAGTGGATAAAGTGTCGGCCTGCGGACTGAAGGGTCCCAGGTTTGATTCTGGTCAAGGACATGTACCTTGGTTGAGGGCACATCCCCAGTAGGGGGTGTGCAGGAGGCAGCTGATCGATGTTTTTCTCATTGATGTTTGTAACTCTCTATCCCTCTCCCTTCCTCTCTGTAAAAAAAAAAATAAAATAAAATATATATTTTTAAAAAGAATTAGATAGGAAAATGTTGTTTTCTCAACTCTGGTAGGACCTACAATCCCGGAGAGTGGCTCAGCACTGTGCTGGGGCACCAAATGGGGAGTGCCAATCATATGACATCAGTCTCTTCCCAGTGCAGTCACCTGTTTCCACTGCATTCTTCATTTATGAGTAAGTCGAGATTTTAGCAAGGGAATGCATCTGTCATTTTCTGCAAATGTGTAAGCCACCTGGACTCTTAAAGGCTATACATATATATATATATTAGAGGCCCAGTGCACAAAATTCATTCACGGGTGCGGTCCCAAGGCCTGGCTGGTGATCAGAGCGCAAGTGCCTGGCGTGGAAGGGCAGGTCCTGGGCCCCCGGGTCCCCACATGCCCCCCTCTGCCTGAGTCACAGTCCCCACGCAGAGATGTAGTGAGTGCAGCCAGATGCTGTGGGCCTCTGGGCCACCCTGCAGTGCCACATGGAAGCCGGGCAGGCAGCGCGCTCTCTCCCAGCTGGCCTTGCAGACCGGCTCCTGCGTGAACCCACAGGGAGTCCAACTGGCCCCTGAGGTCCCTGTGGCTGTGGCCTGGCTTACCCTGAAGAGGCCACGTGGGTATGGGGCGGGCTCCTCATGGGCGCCCAGCACCTGAGCACGATGCTTCCCTGGCATGCGAGCTCTGGCGTCCCATGGGATGGTAGCAGGGGGAGTGAGAGCAAGCTTCGTGGACACCCTGCGTTCTTACTGTACCTCTGTCTCCATCACCACTGCCCACAGGTAGCCAGCGAGAGGTTGCTGCCCACCCCCCCCCCGCCCGACCAGCGGGAGGTTGGTCGCCACTACCCACCCCCAATTTCCCGTCCCAGCCTGGCCCGGCCCCGATCCATGATCGGGGCCTGAGGGGCCACTGGTCATCATCTGCAGGGCGATCAGTGGGGTGATTGGGCCCCGCTCTTGCACCTGCCTTGGCCTGGCGTTGCCTGCTCCACCATCCTGCTGCGGTCCCGCTCTCATCGAGGCCCATCAGGGCCGGCAGAGCCTCCACTGCCGCCCGCAGCGCTGGCTGATGCGTGCCATGTTCCGTTCCACCCTGTGGTGGTCAGAGCGCGTCATAGCCAGCGGTCGAACTCCAGATCGAGGGGACAATTTGCATATTAGGCTTTTATGATATAGGATAATTCCTTCCTGTTCTGTCTACATTCTTATCACCAGATAACCAGTGAGAGAGTATTCATCAACCATATGTAGAGGATTCCTGAAAGACGGGTATTACCCTAAAGTATCCTAAACAAGATGTACAAGAACATCTCATCTTTTCAGATGTGGTCATTAGATGATTGACACAGGGCAGTAGAGGTTTTAAAGAGATCTAAGAGGTTTGATATTGAAGTTTCATTTAAGGATGCTCCCTCGTGGACCCACATTTTCACTCTCCCACACTAGGGTTCATTTGAGCTTCAACCTCTCCCCAGAATGGCCTTTCATCCTGCTGCATTCTTCTTGCTCTCAGGTGGGCTTTTTCTGGTCCTCTGCCTCCCAGGCCAGAGATGATCATCTCACCCACGTTTGTTGCTCATTTCAAGGCACCAACTCAGTAATCATTTTTTTTCTTTCATTGGCACTCAGGTTATCTTGAGGAAAATTTAAGTCAACAGCCAATCCACTTAATTTTAACTAAGGTGACTGTAGGGCTGGGGGAGGTGTTCCACCTCCCCTCTCAGCACTAATTGAAAGCTGCACTACTATTTGTGATACCTTAAACAATAAAATAAAATTTTTTAAAAAAGAAAGCTGCATGAGGACAGGGACTTGGTCTTCCTGCAGAATCCCCCAGGGCATGGGGCAGTGCAGATAGATGCTCATTACATACTTGCTGAACGAATGACTGATGCTGCAATTCAGAAATCCCTCACATTTTAGTTAATTTCATACCTTTGTTACCCCTTTCCCCATACATCTCAGATTTTGGGTTAGATTCCGTTTAGATGTGTTTGAGTTTTGGTGGCTTGAATTACCTTGTGTTCTTGATGGATTTTAAACTTCCTGGATCCTAAGAAGTGTTTTCTATCCATACCCTGGTCCAGATGTTTAGGACCACAAATTTACCTACTTTTTGAAAGCTGGATTTTTGAAATAAATGAATTAAAAATAGCGATTAATTGGTCCTAATTAAATTCTAGCACTAAATTACTTAGGAAATTTCAGTTGATTAAGGTTTTCTGTTGATTAAGGTCATGGGCTATTTGGCTTTTTTGATCTGAGATGCTGTTTCCACTCTCATTGCCAGATTATATAGAATAGCACATGCTATAATTAGTCACATTTGATTTTCCCTAATAGGACATTAGGCAGCCTTTTCTAACCACCCCCTTAAAAACCCATGAACAAACCAAGCCTACAACAATGAAATGTCAGCCAGCCTGTGCTGGGCCACTAGGCAGGACCCAAAATACAAGCTCCTTCGGACTCTGGGCCTGCCTGATGCTGCGGCAGGAGCAGGGGGAGGTTTGCTCTGCTTCCCTTCTGTGCCAAGGCCTCCGGAGAAGCTTTTAATCCACTCTATTTCAGACAGTTGCAAGCAAAGAAAAAATGTCATGGGAATATCCAGACTTGGGCAGATAACAGCCCTTCTCTTTATAACCCACTTATTAATCCATAGGAAGGACGGGGCGAAGCGGTCTTTGAACGGCCAGCTATCCATGTGCAGTAGTTGGATGCTGAGCCCTTTTCAAATGTACTTGGAATAAAAATGAAACCCCACTACTTGTTTTGCCCATTAGATAGCATTATCTCCACGGAACGCCAATTCATATCTCTTTGTGCTGTGTGTGGTTCTCACATATGGGATTTTAATAACCTCCATGCTGTGCTATGAATTTATAAGCAGGGCCGATAGAGGAAAAGCACCACAGGACTTTATTTTTTCATTATTACTCTTTTGAAAACAGGGTCTGCCTCATTTCTGTAAGGTTCCTCTGACAGCACTGCCAGTGTTGCGGCTAGAGGTGTAGCTGCTCCTCTGGAAAGGAATAAGCTCCTTATTTATTTGCTGTCTGTTTTTGTCTTTTTTTTCCTACTCCTTTTCCCACCCGCATCCTGCCTTTAGCCACCTCCATAATATCCCATGGCTTTGTGCTTGCAGCTTCAGTGAACCGATTGCACAGAAACAGGCCCCGTTCTCCAGCTCTGAGGTTCATCTCACATGCTGACTTTTTTCCTGAACATCCTTTTAAGTGTGGTCGCATTTCTCCTCCATCCAGTTCTGCATGTCCAGGGAGCCTGCATAGTGCAGCCGATAGAAGAAAAGCAGGCTCTGTGGTCAGCTAGTCCTGTGTGGGAATGTTGGCTTTGCCCTCTGATCCTGGAGAAAGTATTTGGATTTTTGTTAACTCCTTCATAAAATGCTGACGATAAACCTTCCTCCCATTTGGATGCAATGGTTGATTGTTATGTTATCTCTGTGCTGTTTAGCACAATATTTGACAAAGTGTTAATAGAAGCAGCTATTATTGTTATTATTCATTCAACAAGCACTTACTGATTGCTCACTAGATGTCAGACACCATTCTGGATGCTGGAGCGATACAAAGAACAAAACCATTTCCTTGCTTTTATAAAATACACTATCTAATTATGAAAGAGTCATTCAAATTGCAGTTGGAAGTTATACCTTGTACCTTTTCCAGGAACACTTAAAATTTGCATTTTTCTTTCCTCAATTAGAGATGGAGGTTTAACGTCATTTTATAATCTTATATGTAGCTGAATAATCCTACTGTACTTTTATGCTTTATTTTCCATGCTTTTATATCCCTCTTCCATCTTTATGTTGCACCTGTTTGGACTGACCTGCTTAAACAAGAAAAATCCTATGACACAGGTTTCTCCAGCTATCATAATCTTTTAATTACAAATTCAAGTCTGTTTTAGATTTAGTCCCTCTAACTCAATATGGTTCTTTATCTTAAATTTCACATTAGACCTCTTAGACGTTAAAGTAAAATGTAGGTTAAGAAAGCAATTTTTGAAAAGTTCAGGAGAAGAAATAACTCAGGGGCTAAATCCTCACATGTCTATGCCAGGACAGTCTGTCCAGTAGGGCCCCTGACTAGAAATCTGCTTATGTGTGTTTTGACACATGGGGACACATGTGTTCATGTACACATGGACATATATTTGTGTGATTGAGACACTGAGTATATTTTATATGGTTTCCCAGGTCAAAAGGAAATTGATAAATTGTATGCCCGTTCCAATGGTACTGAGGTCTCCACCTTCTTAGAGATTCCTATGAATTTACTGAAGCAAGTAAGACTTATGCTCTGAAAATATAAATGCTGTGCAAATAAAGTAGGACCCAATTTAACGTTGATGTTGAGTAATGGTGCTAAAACTGCTATATCAGTAAACATCACAGCTAAGTCCTTTAACCAGTGGGATATGTATAGTTCATTGGAACCAAAAATATTAATACCTGCTTTGGGCCAGGCAGCTTGTTCATGTGGTTGATATTGAAGTATTCTCTTCCTCCAAGAAACATAGTGACTAGTGGGAGAGACCAACAATGAATGAGTAAATGGGTTAATAAGCACACAATTATAATGAGGGTAAGTGTCTCTGAAGGTCCAGCACTGTTTGCTATGTATGAATGGGCCTAATGGGAAGAGTTAGCTTTGAGAAGCTGATATTTAAGCTGGGTTCTGCATGAGGAGAAAGTACCTGCAAAAATGGGAAGTGAAGTGGAGGGCAAAGTATCCTGGGAAAAAAAACCCAGAATGCTCCACGTCCCGAGGCTGAGGATATGGCATGGTCAAGAAACTTAAAGAAATTAAGTTTCCTGGCTGACTGTGACAGAGAGGGCCGGTGTCCAGGGTTCCTGAAGCCAGATGAAGGGTTTGGAGTTTCTTCTACACACAATGGGAACCTTGTTGATTTGGGGTTAACAGAAGTTAATAAAGCAGCCTCCTTAAGGTTTCTTCTCCCAAGGAGTGCCAGAGGGCAGTATCTTGCTTTATGTAGTTAGCATTTTGATTCAATTTATTTTATGGACCTATACGCCTTGTGAGAGTATGAGATGTGGATGCCAGAGCTTAGAATCTCCGTGTTTATTTTGAGCTAATTACCACAAATATGTTTTTAATTGGCAACTGTGTATCTTAGACACACTTCATTACATTTAACCTTTGAGATCACTTTTAATTCATCCTCTCAAAAAAAAAGTTTTCTATTAAGAAAGGATGGTATACATTAACATTTTAATTACTTTCTTCTGGCAGATTTTGTGTTGGGCACAATTTATCTGTCAAGGAGGAAATAAAGAAATGGTCATACTTTGAGAAAACAATGCTCAAGTGTCAAACATCCTAATGCATTTAATATTCTGCTTTTACAGAATACTGTTTAGATACCTTTTTGGTACCATTTATTAAGAATATATATAGTTTAATTTTTCATCATAGCCAACAATTGAAAGCAGCTGGATATTTGCTTTCTCCCCTGTCAATAACCTGCTAACACTTTCCTGTCATCCTATCAGACTGACCTCTAACCCAGCCTTTACACACACACTTAGCCATGTGCATGATTCTTACTTTAATGGGTTTTGATAGATTTCCCCGTGCTCATTTACTTGTAAAATAAATTTATTATTCTACATTTATTAGTTATGTTGTTTCTTGATGCTTTTATTTTTCTGTTTTGGTGGAGCCAGCTCATGTTCTAAAAAGTATTTCTTCATTGGGTATACATGCATTTTAGATAAGTTGTTCCATATGAAAAAAAGATCACAATTCTTTCTACCACTGTCTTCATCTATTATTATCTTTAGTTTCCAAGGATTTTTGCTTTGCTTTTGGAAGGAATTTGTTGAATTAAATCTGTGATAATGAGAGGGACTTGAGTTAACTAACAGAGCTGGCATCTACGTCACTGATATTTGTTGACCACTAACCTTCTATAACACCAGTATCTTTCAAATTCTACAACTTTGCTAAGATTTGTTAAGGATCCTGCTACTGGTAGTCAACCTTTTAGCTAATGAAGCATACACTGAGTCTTTGCACAGAGGTTGGTTCCCTCCCAAGAGCTTTTGGCTTCAAGGACTAAGTGTTGCCTTGCGGCTTTGGCAGGCCTCAGAGGAGCCTGGCTACTGGGAACTGAAATGCGTGGAGCTTGCCAACCCCAAACCACTGTGTTCCTCACAGCTCTCCGGTGCCAGGAGCTTGTGTGCCAAGGAAACAGAAACCCGTGTAGAAAATAAACTGTTTTCTCTAGACTTTTCCTCTAGGAAGTCTAGAAGAGGTTGAACCTTGCAAGTGGTTCCAAAATGACTTAGGACTTTACTTTAGAAGTTGAATACTACAGTTTCATACAGAAAACAAAGTGGTACATTATTTGTGGGCTCCCAACCCCCCTCCCCCCCATCATCTTACTCCCTATATTCAAAATGTGGGTCGCGACCCCTGAAAATACATCCTGCATATCAGATATTTACATTATGATTCATATCAGTAGCAAAATTAGAGTTATGAAGTAGCAACGAAAATAATTTTATGGTTGGGGGTCACCACAACATGAGGAACTGTATTAAAGGGTCACGGCATTAGGAAGGAAGTGATCAGTAGAATTGTGGTGGTGGTGACACTCTTTTTAGCTCTTGAGCTAAGGCTGTCTGTGCTTGTGAAAGGCCTCAAGTGAGAGTGTGTGGTGTGGGTGTGTGATGGGGAGGGAGATTATCCCAGTTGGGTGCTTGTTTATGAATAATGTTGGTTATGGAGGCTGGTAATCTTGATGAGGTCAGTAGAAAATAAATTCATTGGCTAACAAAGCATTTTGCAGGATTCTATATTTTGGAACCCTGTAACATTGGAATTGCCTGTACTCACTTACATCTAATCATTTCTATCGCTTCTTCTTATTTACCCTAGCTTTATTTTTCTATTCTTTCCTATTTCTCCTCCAGTACATCTTTTTCTCTATCCAGCTTTCATCAGAGGAAAAAATATTATTTAATTTAGCACAAGGCTGAGATATGAATGTGGGATACTATGAAATCAAGACTTGACCAACCTTTAGTACAACTAGTATTGCTCTAAGAAGTTAGACTCTTGTGAAAATTATATAAACTTGGAACACAGAAAAGTTTAAATTCATAATAACACTTATTTAGCCTTATTTCATAGGCCTGTTGCCTATTTATTAAAATTCCTTGATTCCTTTTATACCTAAGTTTCTCAATATATTTTGGGCGGGATAATTCTTTGTTGTGGATGACTTTACTGCTCTTTGAAGGATCTTTACCAACGTCCTTGGCTCCTACCCACTAGATGCCAGTGATACCCCCTGAACAACCAGAAATGTCTCTAGACATTGCCAAATGTCCCCAGGAGATTCCCAGTTGAGAACCACTATTTTAGATCCAGGTATTTGGACAAACCATGTTATAAATCAATACATTAAATGTAATGTTTTTTTTTCTAAAAATCTGCTTTTAAATACTGTATTTCCCTATCTTATCTCATTATTTCCAACAGCATTCAAATTCAAAAGCCATTGCCCAATGCTAGCCAAGTCTGAATAGAAAGAAAGTAAACATCTTGCTTTTTATTAGATAAGATGTCCAGCAATGAAAATCGCTGGATTTAAAGAGCTTGTTAAGATGTATTATGTCAGATGAAAAGTGCTATTTTAATAACTCATTGTTATTCTTAGCATAGACCTTTTATTTTAGAAAAATGGATAATTAGCATTTTGGCTTATCACTTTCTATCCATGAATATGAATAATTTGATAGACAGACAACCAAGAGAGACTTCATTAAATAACGGGACTAATCAGTCTTGGACTAGAGTAAATTAGAACTTAGATTTCCAGCTTGAGAGTTGGATCTCAGGGTTTAGTGGCAATGTCCTCTCATTTATCCAGGATATTTTTGTTGATTCACCTAAAGTTACAGTAAAAAACCAGAGCACAGGTCAATTGGCTAGAAATAAAAGTCAAAACTCAGCTTAGAACTGCATTCAACTTGCAGCTGGATACTTGCAAGAATGCTTTCAAAGCATAACTACAAGTCCTGTGGTGTTTGTACTTAGCAGCTTCAATTTCTAGATAATGGCCCATTATTCACGTGGAAGTGTTAGAAATATTAGCCTGGAACCATTCCCCTTTGTATGCATTATACACTTAACTGCCCTCTGTGGTTATCCATAACACCTTACCAGTTTTCCAAAAAGGACTACCAAAAGCACTTTATATTTTTGAGAACAGTCTTTCTAATACCCAGCCAGGAAATCTGTTTTGAAATTAATTTTCTTTAAAAAAAATTAATGTAGTCTATCCTTTTGTTTCTGAGACACAAAACCCATTGCTGTGTTTGATTTGGAGCCATCTTACTGTCAGTCAGAAGTGACAGATAAACATCAGTGGAATTTTCCTGGCCTTGGTCATCTTTTGAAGCTTGCAGTGCAGTCTGAAGAAAGGATCATGATGATCACTTAGACTTCCTCTGTGGGGCAGTGGGAGAACTTAGATCTGAGAGATTATTCTCATCATGAGATGGAGGAGTGATTTTATTCACAATTCATACTCTACATTCATGATCCAACCCATGCAGAAGCATTCTCTCTGTGTATCCTTAAAGATACATCTGACATTTTACCTCCTGATGTTTTCTAAGTCGCATTTTTCTACCAAGGCAACTTGTGTGAAAAAAGAAAATGAAGGTAACAGACATATGATGCTTCTAAAACATATTTAACTTTATTACTAACATCTTCTAAGAGAAAAATAACAAAGAGCCAAAACAGAATGATTTCTCAAGTTCTGAAAGGAATCCTGACATGCTGCAGTGCAGGAAATAAAAAGGTCTTATTTCCCTTTGTAAAATGTGTGTTTGAGTGCATTCATTTATTAATCATATCATTTGTTATTGATACATATCTAGTAACCCCTAAGATGGGGGGATCCTGGTAACTAGAGTCTTTAGAGGGCTCAGAGAGTGATAGTTGTGAGGATACAAGCTTGGATAAACCAGGAGGAATATACTGCTTTGAAAAGAAATGGAGAGAAATACTGAGTCTCGGATATGTCATTTGGAGGAAATGAAGATTCAGAATGGGAGAGCCCTCTTCCTTATCCCAAGCCATCTTCTGCTAAATTTACCTTGCCTACTAATGCTCTATGGGCTGGCTTTTCTTTTGTGGGGAACGAGAAATAGTGTTTAATTTTACTCAGATTTGCCATAGGACAAAGACAGAGCTTGCTCATGGAAAAATGATGAGTTGCAGAAGTTAAGAAAATAAAGTCAAGAATTTTGGAAATCTATGCAAAAGCACAGCTAAAAAGTGGCAGAGAGGGATTTGAATGCAAGACTGAAGACAAAGCGAATGCTTATTTGCATTCTATTATGCTGTTAGAACCTGCTTCTATTATCATTTTCTCAGAACACCGTAAGTGCTTTCAGATGAGATGGAAGTGGAATATGATGAAATGAAGGTTGCTGGTATTGAAGTCACTCTATACAATTATATATATAATATATTATATTTTATTGATTTTTTACAGAGAGGAAGGTAGAGGGGTAGAGAGTTAGAAACATCGATGGGAGAGAAACATCAATCAGCTGCCTCCTGCACACTCCCTACTGGGGAATGTGCCTGCAACCAAGGTACATGCCCTTGACCGAAATCGAACCTGGGACCCTTCAGTCTGTAGGCCGACGCTCTATCCACTGAGTCAAACCGGTCAAGGCAAATTATATATTTTTATATACAAAGTTTATATGTTAAACTTTCAGTGTCCTGATATTGATCACTTCTATTTTAAATTATGTCTTCATAGTTTAATCCATATTGGAAAATGTGATTTATGCTTTTGGCACCAAAATGATATAAAAATGATGTGGCCATGGTATGATAAATTTCTGGTCTCCTCTAACATGAAGTAAACATTTAGTTGGAATGAATCCTGTTTTTTAAAGTGTTACCCATGCTTTGCCTAATTAGCACTTGTTATTTATAGCAGTTACACACACACACACACACACACACACACACACACACACACGTGAAAAGCATTTGAATAAAATTTAGAACTGCAAAAATTATTTGGCTTTTCACAGCTCCCCCGCTCCACTGTATCCCCCAGATGAATTATTTGCTACCAAAAGGTTATTTATTTTTATGGTCTGGCTGGTCAATAATATATTCATACATAATTCATTAGCTTGTTAATTAGGCCCATGTTTCACATTCATGGCTGTAGATCTGGCCCAGGTGTGAGGCAGGGAAGCTGTGATGACATCTGTGTCTCTGCTGCTGTGTGTGGCCAGGACTCTTACAAGGTTCAGATTTCCTTTTTTTAAGGAAAGTAGGAAACCCAATCTCTACATGGCCTGTCAGTAATCCTATTTTATCAATGAAAGAAAAATAACTACTGGTTTCCATTTTGGATTGGCTGTGCTTTAACATTTTATGGCAATTGATCTAGTTCTATTTAAGAGCCTTTGTTTTTAGCCTTAAAATATGTAAAGTAGCTACAATATTTAGTACTTGAGATTTGTCCAAATTGCTCTTTAACAAAATGATCCCATGGAGAGTTCTAAAGTCTAGTTAAATAAGTTTGAAGACACTAAGAAAGTCCAAAATCTGCTCTTAAAACCATGGCTAAAATGCACTATAGTTTTTAATAAAGCATTTTGGTTCATTCATCCTGTGAATCATTATTTATTCACGGTTGTTTTTTGATCTTCTGAGTGGAGCCTTCAGTTTTTCTGGTTTGTCTAGTTTCTGCAATCTTGGGTAGTGGAAGGGTGGTAATTTTCTGTTTTAGCTAATTGCTAAGCTTTGCATGGTCACAGGGACTGAACATTTTAGAAAGCCACTTCATTAAAGCATTAAAATACTATGAGCTCAGTAATTTCATTTACTGGGTCAATAACCCATGATATCTGAAAGAAGATTTAAAATAGTTAAAAATAATTATTCAAACAAGAAAGGAATTTCAAACTATAATTACCATAGCAATAAAAGAGACTCCAAAGCAAGTATAAATATTCCTGTTAATTTAAACCTTAAATATTGAGTTCCTATAATTCAAAAGCTTTAGTTTGTCCATAGTAGATAACAAGATCTTAGACATTAAATAAATTTCAGCAAGCATCTTATCTAGATGTAGAAATTCAAGTATTCCCCCCTCCCCAAGCATTCTTTCCCCTTAAGAACCACATAAAAAAAAAGAACCACTTACAATTTAATACGTGGATTGATAGGGTATTCCAGTTCATTCTTATATGAGGCACTCATTTCTCATTTTTCTTAAAGCACTAGCAAATTTCTTATTTATTTCCTGCCTTAGGTATTTTGCTTGCTATTGTACATGAGATTTATTTCTATTGTAGATACATTTTTTGCTGAGATAATCTTTTTGTTGGTAATTTTGTATATCCACATTTCAGCTGGCTATCATTTTAAAATTTTTCTATTCTAATAGTTTTTCTATGGTTTGATATGTTTGCAAAGAAGACTGTCATATCATCTGCAAACAATGATGATTTTTTTCTTCTGTCCATTATTAATACCTTGCTCCTCACCACATCTGGTCTCTAGTTATTACACTGAGTAGAACTTAAAGAACAATGGTGAAATAATAATGGAATCAGTCGCCATTCATATCTTATTCCAAGCCCTAACAAAACTATGTCTGGTGCACAGTTTCCAAATGATGTTTCTCAAGCCATCATCCCATAAGATAATAATAAATTTCCTATAAAAAATGACAGTGAAGTTTCTAAATAATTTTCTGGAATACTGAATTAAACAGAATGGGACAGACTTAAGTGAATAACTATTTATAGCCTTTAGTATTTAATATTCAGTGGCAATCCCCAAGAGGTGACAAATGTATATGACATTTTCCAACATATTTGTCCATAGGGCACCATTTATTAAGAATACTTAATTACCATTTTACAATACAAAACGTGAATGCCACTCTGGCAGGGCACTGGTAACTGTGATGTTTGTTTTAGTTTCAGAATGATAACCCTTATAATGTTAAGAAATTATTCTAATAACTATTTTCTTCAAATAGGTTTTCAATAACTTGCTCTCTCTCTTCTCTTTCTGGTACCTCCATAATGCGAATGTTGGTACACTTGAAGTTGTCCTACAGGCTCCTTAGACTATCTTCAAATTTTTGGATTCCTTTTTCTTTTTGCTCTTCTGATTGGATGTTTCTTTCTTCCTCATATTCCAAATTGTTGATTTGATTCTAGGGATCCTCTACTCTACTGTTGAATCCCTGTAAGTTATTCTTTATTTCAGTCAGTGTATGCTTAATTTGTGATTGGTCATTTTTCATTTCTTTGGTGTTCTCACTAATTTCCTTGAAATTTTCATAAGATCCTTGAAATTCTAAGTCCCTTGAAGCTCTCATTAAGATCCTTGAGCAACCTTATAACCATTGTTTTCAACTCTGTACTTGGTAGTTTGCTTGCTTCCATTTCATTTAGTTCTTTTTCTGGGGATGCCTTTTGTTCTTTCATTTGTTTTTGTTATTGTTGTTGTTGTTGTTTTGCTTTTCTTTATTGATTAAGGTATTAAATATGTGTCCTTATCCCTCCATTGCCCCCCATCTCCCCAATCATGCCCTTACCCCCCTGGTGTCTGTGTCCATTGGTTAGGCTTATATGCATGACATGTTTCTTTGTATTTCAGCTGCTTCCCTGTGTTTGTTTCTATGTATTAGGTACAGCTGCTATGTCTCCTGGAATTGGTAGAGTGGCCTTGTGTAGTAGGAGTCCTGTAGGGCCCAGTGACTCAGCCTCCCCAGTCACCTGAGTTCTAGATACACCTCTGTGTGGGCTGTGTGCACTGTCTTGTTGTAGTTGAACCTTGATTGCTATTGGCATCAATGGGAGGAATTGACCTCCAGGCCAGTTGGCTGTGACAACCAGCTGAGACTACAGTGGAAGAGCTGCTGTGCAGGAGACACCCCTATGAAGCAGGACTTGCTTCAGTGGGGCTTTGGTGCTCATTGAGTCTTCCCCTTGAGTGTGTCGCTTATGGATGTGTATAGTTGTAATCTGGTATGGTCTGAAGCTATCTCCACTGGCTCTGGGGCCTCCTGGGATGTGCAAAGTCAGCAACTGCCTGGGGCCACCTGGCAGAAGCTGCAAAGAAATCTACAGATGTTTACTACTTATATTGGGCTTGAAAGTGCCAAGGCAAAACCAAGCTGTGAAGCAAGACAGGATGGTGCTAGTGCCGGCTCTTAGGCCACTTATTGATTCTATGGGGCACAATGACAGCAGCTGCTGCTTGTTTGAGAGATAATGACAGAAAGGTTCCCTACCTGATGAAAGAAATAGACTTACAAGTTCAGGAAGTGCAGAGAGTTCCAAACAAGAGGAACCCAAACAGGCCCACACTAAGACATATCATACTTAAAATGCCAAGGGTTAAAGACAAAGAGTGAATTTAAAAGCAGCAAGAGAAAGCAGTTAGTTACCTACAAGAAAGCACCCATACCACTGTCAGCTGATTTCTCAACAGAAATTTTGCAGGCCAGAAGGGAGTGGCAAGAAATATTCAAAGTGATGAATAGCAAGAACTTACAATCAAGATTACTCTACTCAGCAAAGCTGTCATTTAGAATTGAAGTTCAGATAAAGCTTCACAGAAAAGAAAAAGCTAAAGGAGTTCATCACCACCAAACCAGTATTACATGAAATGATGAAGGGTATTCTTGGAGGAGAATAAGAAGAAAGGGGAGGAGGAGGAGGAGGAAGGAGAAGAGGAGAAGGAGGAGAAGAAAAAGGAAAATATGAACAATAAAATGGCAATAAATACATATCTATCAGCAATTGAATCTAAAAATCAAAATAAGCAAACAAGAATCTAACAATCAAAATAAACTGATGAATGAAATAGATCCAGAGACATGGAAACATGAAACAAACTGACATATCTCAATTGGAATGGGGGAGAGGGTGGTGGGAAGAGATTAACCAAAGATCTTATGCATATATCCATTACCTATGGACACGGACAATAGGGTGGTGAAGGTCTGAGGCAGGGCAGGAACCAGGTGGAGGTAGGTAATAGGGAGGGAAAGGGGGACATCTGTAATACTCTCAACAATAAAGATTTTAAAAATCTGTTTTTTACAAAAAATTATCCTATATGTATATTCAACTATGCAGAATAATGCCATAGTTTTCCGAAGTGTTAGTACAAAGTTCACATTCCTATCAGTTATTGCATGAAACACTCAGTAGTATGTTCTTTTTAACACTTAGTATTGTCAGACATTTTAATTTTTAGGCAATCTGGTAGGTGTATAATAACATCTCATTGTTTTAGTTTGCATTTTTTCTGATTATTAGTGATAAGCATTTTTCTGATGCTTATTTGCCATTTGAATTTTTTCTTCTATGTAATGACGATCTTTTGCCCATCTTTCTATTGCTTTGACTGGCTGCTGTCTTTTATTGTTGATTTGTAAGTATTTGTAACATATTTTATATATTAACTCTTTCCAGGACACTCACACACCTCCCCTACAGAGAGGGAGAAAAAAAAATCTGTGGCCTGCCTTATTACTCTTTTCCTTTATTGTTAGTTCTTTTATGTCTTGTTTAAGAAAAATTTTTCCTTGTCTGATTTTATGAAAGCTTTCTCCTATATTTTCTTCATAAAGTAGGCAGGCATGCAGAGTGGTTAGGGGCGATCAGGCAGGCAGGGGAGTGGTTAGGGGCAATTGGGCAGGCAGGCAGAGGGGTTAGGGGCGATCGGGCAGGCAGGCAGAATAGTTAGGGGTGATCAGGCAGGCAGGCAAGTTGTTACGAGTGATCAGGCAGGCAAGCAGTTAGGAGCCAGTGGTCCTAGATTGCAAGAGGAATGTCTGACTGCCAGTTTAGGCCCGATCCCGCTGTGGGATGGGGCCTAAACTGGCAATCAGACATCCCCCGAAGGGTCCCAGATTGCGAGAAGGTACAGGCCAGGCTGAGGGATCCCCCCCCCGCCCCCACTCACAAATTTTGTGCACCAGGCCTCAAGTTATAAATAATATACTTAGATTTTCATTGTTGCTGATATATCAAAATGCAATTGATTTACATTCGGATTTATATCTAGCAATCCTAACTCCAATGAAAATGATAACAAGTATATGAGAGCTATTATATACCATCAAATCATCTGTAAATAGTTATATTTACTACCTTTATATCTTTCATCCTCCCCCTTATTGTACTGGCTAGGATCTCAATGCATTGAATAACAAGGGTGAGAGTGGAAATCATTGTCTCATTCCCAATTTCAAAGTTACAGTTTCCAACATTTTACTATTAAGTGTGAAGTACTACAATGTTGTTGTTTTTGTTTGTTTGCTTGCTTGTTTATTTTTACAATTTTTGATATAAAAATTTTGTTTTATAGAAATAATTTATTAGATTAAGAAAGCTCCCTGTTACTTTCCCTTAACTAACAGATTTTTTATCATTAGTTGATATTGAATCATATCAAAAATTTTTGCACTTTCTGAGCTGATCATATGATTATATGATTTTACTTTTGAAATGATCATATGATTTTACTGTTATTGTTGAAAATTACATTGATTTTTTCTCCAAAACATTTTTATTTTATTATTTTTTAAATTAACGTTATTGGGGTGATATTGGTTAATAAAATTATATAGGTTTCAAGTGTATAATTCTATGATACATCTTCTGTACATTGTATTGTGTATTTAGCACCCAAAGTCAAATCTTCTTTCGTCACCATATGTTTGAACTTCTTTACCCTTTACTACCCAACTTTTTTATTTTGAAAAATTTCATGAGTTCCAAGGTCATTGAACACCATTTTACTGGAAATAACCAACAGACAAATGATGACTATTTATATTTCAATACTTGGCAGACATTTGCCTGAAAATGAATGAAGTGAGCCTGTCACTTAAAGAAAATAACTGTATTTTACTAGTGACAAAAATTGAGCTTTCAAGTAAAAATTAGCATGCACTTGACAAACTTGTATTTTCACCATCAACTTTTCAGTTTTGCAAAACTTACAGGCTTTTCTGATTAGATCAGTGGTATTATCAATTAATGTGTTTAAACTATATAATGAAATTTTTAACATTTTGATACAACTTATTGGACTAATATTTTATAAATGACCAAAGTGTGATGTTACAAAATCATACATGAGTTAATGATCCATGCAAAGTACAAGATAGACCAATGGATTCTAATGTAACAGTAGAAAATCTTATTGATATGGTTTCAGATTTTATATTGCAAATAAACTTTAAGAAATTGACACATGTCAAATTTTGGTATAGATTCAAAGAAAAATATACACAATTACCTTCCTTTCCCCACTACATAACATTGTAAAACTGGATTCTTTTTCATCTACTTTAATCAAAATAGCCTGTCGTGTAAAAGCAGAAACAGTTGAGAATTTATCTATCTTCAATTAAAGAAATTTGCAAAATTAAAATATAAACAATGCCACACTTTTCACTATTTTGTTGGGAAAAGTTGCTTTTTATAAAAAAATTAATGTTACCATGAAATGGGCATACTATTAATTTAAAATGAATTAATGAATATTTTTAAATTTTCTCATTTTTAACTTCTAATATAATAATGATATATATTCAACTCACATAAGCAAAAGATTGTTGGAGTCCTCATTAATTTTTTAGTATAAATGGGACCTTAGACAAAAAATTTAAGAACGACTGCCCTAGGAATAGCAGCAGGCATCCTAAGCTCTGAAGATATGATGTTATTTGGCACATTTACCCTCTTTTCATGACAATGTAAGGACCTTACAATATTTTATCTCTATTTACCCCCTCCAAATTACAGTTGAACTTTGAACACTGTAGGGGGTTAGGGCACCAACCGTCCTCCTCCTTCCCCCTCATCTAAAATCCACCTATAACTTAAGTTGGCCCTCAGGATATGGGGATTCCAGATGAAAATACTGTTTTGCAGTAGTTGGTTGAATCCATGGATATGTAATCCATAGATACGGAGTGTCAACTATATGTCTATTGAAAAAAATTCACTTCTAAGTGGACCTGTGCAGTTCAAACCCAAGTTGTTCAAGGGTTTACTATATATGCTATTTAATGGTAATTTTAAATTCTATAATTTCCTCTTTGTTTTTGTTTTTATGAAGTTTCACTGTATATTTAGATTTTGTATTTATTTTCCCTGTGAGTCATTTGAATTTATGGATTCTCGTACGTTCTGGAAAATTGTCAGCCATTGTCTTCTGCCCATTTTCTCTCTCCTATCATCTGATATTTCACATACATTTATTTTAGGCTTTCTCATTGTATTCCCTCTGTCTCTGAGTCTTTTAAAAAAATGCTGTGTTTCATTCTGAACGGTTGCTTTTATCTTCTAGTCCACTAATCCTCTTTACCTTTGTCTAAATTGCTATTAAATATATTCATTGATTTCCTTATTTCATGTGTTGTATTTATTATTTCTAGAGTTTCTAAGCGGTTCTTTTGCACATACACTTCATCACTTTTTATAGTTTTCATTTCCCTATCAACAGTTTCAGTTGGCTTTTATCTTCTTGAACACAGTAGCATAGTGGTTTTGGACTGTGCCCTGTAATTCCATGTGTAGAGTTCCTAAGGGGCTGTTTCTGTTTGTTTTCTCTAATGGCGTTTTGTCCCTTCATATGTCTGGGTTTTTAGATAGTGTGTTAGCTATTGTACTTGAAAACTTATTTGTAGCAATACTTGGAGACCTAGGATGATATTATCTTCCTCCAGAGAAGATTTCTCTTTTCTTTCTGCAGGTGTCTCAGGCCACTAGAAGTTTCGGACTCCATAATGTAATTTTCAAAATCAAAGTTTTCAGAGGCATCCTATTGATGTGAAAGAGGGTAATAGATTTTGCAAACTTGTTTATTTCAGACTTTCCTTTAGAATACACTTTAGGAGTTCTAGTCCAAAGTCGATGTTGAATTACCCTTTGGGGGCTCTACATTCTGATTTCTGTTCTCCTAGGCCCAGGAGGCTGCCAGAAGCAGAGCTTAGCTACTTCTTCCAGAGCCACAGATGCCTCCTGAGCAAAAGCAGTTCTTAGTGTAGGTGCATCTCCCTGAGTTCCAGACTTCTCCAGGCTGGCAGTCCCTCACTGTCTTGTTAGGTCTTGGATGGTCTCAAAGAAATAGTTTTTATATTGTCCTCAGTTCTCTTAGTTATCTTCCGTGGAAAGGTTGGTTGGGATTTAAGTTAACATATTGAAGCAGACATTCTCATGCCAGTACTTTTTAACAACAATGAATTTTAATATCTGTGCTTTGGTTTTGCATTTTCAAGCTAGAATGAATGACTTATACTGCAGCTTCTTTCCTGAAACCTGTTGCAATTGGAATCATAGACCCTTAATTCAAAGCTTATAAAAGCCACATTATTTTCTCCTTATTCTGAAGGTAAGCCTGGTCTCAGGACATACAATGCAAACATATGTCACCCAGTCTCCAATGAATGGTTATAACCCCATTGAGAGATATCCATTGCTTCTTTTTTTTTTAAATATATATTGTATTGCTTTTTTACAGAGAGGAAGGGAGAGGGATAGAGAGTTAGAAACATCGATCAGCTGCCTCTTGCACACCCCCTACTGGGGATGTGGCCCACAACCAAGGTACATGCCCTTGACCAGAATCAAACCTGGGATCCTTCAGTGCACAGGCCGACACTCTACCCACTGAGCCAAACCGGTTATGCGAGAATACATACTTTCTTTTTAAAAAAATTTTGTTTTAATTGCTTAAAGTATTACAAAGAGTATTACATATGTCTCCTTTCCCCCCCCCCTTGACCTTCCCCCGGCCTCCCCTACCCCCCAGTGTCTTGTGTCCATTGGTTATGCTTATATGCATGCATACAAGTCCTTCGGTTGATCTCTTACCCCCCACCCCAACCCTCCCCGGCCTTCCTGCTGTAGTTTGACAGTCTGTTCAATGCTGCTCTGCCTCTGTATCTATTTTTGTTCATCAGTTTATAATGGTCTTTATTATCCATAAATGAGTGAGGTCATGTGGTATTTTTCTTTCATTGACTGGCTTATTTCACTTAGCATAATGCTCTCCAGTTCCATCCATGCTATTGCAAATGGTAAGAATTCCTTCAACCATGCAAGCAGCAGACACGTGAGCAGCCCACTCCTGTCCATTGCTTCTTTATCTCTTTCACTTGCTCATTTTGCCATCATTTCCTTTCACTTTCAGCTTGGAATTCATGTTACCAGTGCCCATAATTATTTCTCAACTTTGCACTTTCAATATACCACTTGCCACAGTCTCCAGTCCTTGATCAAGCCGGCTAAAGTCTGTCTTTGGTTCTGCTTTGGTGCTCCTGAGCCATACTAGAAAGAATATGGTAGGTTAATCAAAAGTCTATAATTTCTAAATTCCAGCTGTGGCACAACTGGAAATCCTTTTTTTGTAGTTGCTCAAAATATTCTCTTTCTCAAAAGTTAATCCCTCTCCTGAAGTTTATTAACCTTACCTCTAAGTATTCCATCTCTCAATCAACCCTTACTACTGGAGAGAAATGTAAGGAAATCTGGAGTGAACTTAATTTCAGTTCTTTCTTTAAAGTTATCTGGTTTTCCTCTGATTCTTAATTCATTTTTATTATCTCATAGAAAGATCTGTCTCTACCTTTTCAAAGGCTACCTATCCAACACTATTTTTGTATTATTGACTTCTTCCTTCCCTTGGTTCTTACTCCATTAGTGGGACATTCTCTTACATTCACAATCATTCCATCTCTACCACCTCTTCCGCTCAAAATAAATTATCTTTCAGACTAAAAATAAGACAAGATAAAAAATTATATTGAATGCATACCAACAAAATGTTGAAATTACCATAACCCTTACTGGCTGGCAGAAATTCCTCATGACAATTAAGAAAATGTATAAGGTAACCTGATTTTCCTTGCTTTCAGAGAAAATTCTACTTAGAATATAAAGACCTCTAATGCTATATAATCTATAATAATAAAAGCATAATATGCTATCTAGATCGGACAAACTACCTTCTGGACGTCCTTCCGGATGTCCTTCTGGATGAAGCTGCCCCAGTGGGGGCTGATGCAGAGGTGGTTAGGGGTGATCAGGCAGGCAGAATGGTTAGGGGCAATCAGGCAGGCAGGCAGAGGTGGTTAGGGGCGATCAGACAGGCAGACTAGTGGTTAGGGTTGATCAGGCAGGCAGGTGAGTGGTTAGGGGTGATTAGGCAGGCAGGCAGAGGGGTTAGGGGCAATCAGGCAGGCAGGCGAGCAGTTAGGAGCCAGCAGTCCTGGACTATGAGAGGGATGTCCGACCGCCAGTTTAGGCCCGATCCTGCTGTCGGACATCCCCTGGATTGCAAGAGGGTGCAGGCCAGGCTGAAGGACGCCCCCCCTCTGCAAGAATTTTGTGCACCAGGCCTCTAGTTAACAATAATGTTGTAGGAAATGAAAGTTCTCATGCTTGGTACTACATGCAAACTTCCAACATCATCTCCGTTTACTCTTCATAGCTTCTGACATCTAGGACTAATTTCATTTTGTTGGAGAGAGGGAATTCCCCTTTCTACCCTTCTTCAGTTCTTGCGTCTGGGCTACTAATAAAATTGGCACAAGGCAGAAGAACATGAGGAAAATCCTGAGTTTTATTATATGTACACAGGAAAATTAAAAGAAGAATTCTCTGTGAGTGAAGTAGAGCAGGCTATTAATATATCTTTTAAATAAAGAAACAATAAATTTATGAGGATTTGACAAGACAACGAAACATAAGTTTAAGGGTACATAGTAAGAAATTTAAATAGAATGTTGGTGTAGGGCAGTAAATTTGTAAAATTAACAAGGGTTTGTTTATATAGGTTTATCAGCTCTGGATTTTCAATATCTGGGATAAAGCTGTCTCTTCCTTAGTTTGATTGATTACTTCTTAGCCCTTTTATAGTAGGGAGGGCACTTTTCAAGGGAGATTTATTTTCTGCATTTAGAGAGACAGAGAAGAGTCAGAGAGCTCTTCCCACTCCTGCTACTTCTCAAGTGATTTTAATTAGAAATAATCAATATGTCATTGTGGGATATTTGGGGGCCACCTTGCTGTGGGCCCCAAAGATATGTAAGTGCAGCTCACCAAAGCAGTGGTATTGAGTGGTACCTGGAAAGATTTACTACCCCAACATCTTTCTCACTTGGGCCCCAAATATACCAATTTACATTTTGTCATTCATCCCTTTGATTAGGCATTTTGAGCTCCTCTTCTATTGCCACTAACTCTTCGAAGACAATGTTTCTGAGCCCTAAATGTTCATTGGAATCACGTGTGGAACATAGAAAAATACTTACGTGCAGGTGCCTTCCTCTTGAGTTGTTTGATTCATTTGGCCAGGCATGCATGCCAGCCATTATAATTTTGTAAAAGTTCTGGTCATTGTAATGTGCAACCAGTTGAGAACCATGTCCCTAGTTGGGTGCCATGTTACCATGGCTTTCTCTCTTATTTTCTTTGTGTGACATACCTGGATGGTATGTCAGCACTGGGTCCTGAACTCATCTTCCTGAAAGGAGAGGAACATAATCCAGAGGAAGTCAGTCATAAATGAGTCCAATGTAATTATAATCTCATAGTGATAGTGAAATATAAATGACATCTTTATCCCAGTCCACGGGAGAAATCTCTCTCTTGGTTTGAGAAGACTCTTTTTTTTTTTGCCTTCCAGTCCAGAGAAAGCAAGCTGCTTTTGTGGGCATGGCTCCATGATTATACAGAACCATTTCTCTCAAGGAACTTTCAAATAAAGAGAACACATTATCTATGGTAACTGAGAAGCATAGCTTTATGTTGCCTGTTTTAGAATTATTTCTTGACATTAACATTTTTATGCATCCCCATATTAAGTTTTATGCTTGGATATAATGCCACCAGGCAGAAATCAAGGTAAATGCCATATCCCAAATCCACAGAGAGTCAGAGCCAAACCATGGGTTATCAAATCTGTCTTTTTATATGCTGTTACTCATAGTGTATGATTTATACACACTGCTTTCTAAAGCTGCACCAACTGAAAGCTGCTGGTTTGTGGAGGGGGAAAGAAGTACATAAACTGGCTGGATTGAACTGTGTTGATTTCTCTCTAGAACAGTCTTCACAGTTCTTTGCTCACAGTTAGAGGTCTGCTGAAAGTGACTCGTAGAGATGAAAACAGCTTGCTTAATCATTCCTGAAACACGGGGAAAATTAAAATACATTTTTTCCTTTGTCAAGCAATAAAAACAATGCCAGATTGTTAATGCCTCTTTTGTACCTTTCACTTGAAAGACCTCAAAAGAACATCAAGGAGAATAAAGGCAAAACCTATTCCCCAATGGCATCATTATACATGTTGAAGCCTCTAAAACTGAAACTCTAAAGACATTCAGAAAGAGCAGAGGAATAAATGACAGCAAACTGAAGAGTGTGTCTCTGGAGCTCTGTTCAACCTGCTTTTTTCAAATCCGTCCAAATTGGATGATGAAAAGCAAAGATCTCATTTGTTTCAACATTAAAGCAGTAAATTAGTGGGTGGTGAGTTGATTGTCCTATATAGCATTTAAAATGCCAGGAGTACCCCATCTCCAATATTTTAAATTGCATGCTTATGGTCGAAATGAAAGCAACCATGAGGGTCATGTAAAACAATGCCTTTAATAATTTAAACTGGTTCGATTCAAATATGATTTTTGTCCTGAAATATTTATCAAAGCTCCTGTTTTGATTTGAGATGAGCAAGTTTCATTTTAGACTTCAAGACATCAAATGGAAACTCATTTTCAGTTCAGGGGCTCAAGTAGGGAGATAGATTAGTGTATCCAGTGTTGTGTTTCATCCCCGCTGTTTCTGTTTGCTTCCAGGGTATAGAATTAACAGGTTTGGTTAAATTTTAGCTGAGTTTTTGGCGACCTTTTCTAATCCTAGCTGTTTCATAATTTAATGTCTTGACCTTCGTTTTCCATAAAGCCACCTCAGTGATAAATGCAGAGATTTAATAACTACCACTAGTTGACAGGTGACCTTTCGTACATGGCCATTTCTCTTTGCTGGGAGAACCACATTGTTTTGCAAGTTTTAATTCACAGATTTTAATTATCTGTTCTATTGTCTATAAGCTTATTCATGGAGTAAAAAGTAAAGGTTAAATATTTCATTCTTACTGATTAAAATGTAAAGTGCTTGGCAGTTGTCCCAATATATCATTCAAAAAGGATGAGGCCATTTGTCAAGTTCTTACCCACAGAAGAGAGGAGAGGAATTTTCCAGAGTGGTTGGTAAGGAGCAGGATGATAAAGTAGATAGGAGAGTGAGCTATCTCATCAACTGGATAAGGGTAACCGTGTGTGTGTGTGTGTGTGTGTGTGTGTGTGTGTGTGGTCACATGTGTGTATTTGTGGATATGTGGATATGTGTGTGTATAGTAAATTTAAAGTTGAGAAACAAAAGAGTTCTTTAACTATATGTATATGAATTTGAAAAGTGATTGTGACTCAACAAAAGCTAAAACTTGCCAATCAGAGTAAATAATCTTAGTTTACTAGTAGGTCATCCTTTCTTTTTCTAAATAAGGCAAGGATCAGTTGGGCATGTCATGATAAATTGGTTTCTAGGGTCTACATAAATAATACTTAAACACAGAAAAGTAAAGCTGACTATTAAAATGTGGCAAACTCTTAAAAAGCAATAAGAATAGACACATCTTTCTCATTCCCGCCCCCATAGTTATCACATTCTTCAGCATTTTTGCAAACAGAATTCATTTTGTGCCAAATAATCATACTTATAATAAAAATAAAAGTCAGCATGACTGTAAAATGACCTATGTTATGAGCATAGTATCCCAGTTGGCTAGTACCCTGGAGTTTTCAGAAGTACAAAGGGGAGAACAA
The DNA here is from genome assembly GCF_000147115.1 of Myotis lucifugus. Classification (NCBI taxonomy): domain Eukaryota; kingdom Metazoa; phylum Chordata; class Mammalia; order Chiroptera; family Vespertilionidae; genus Myotis; species Myotis lucifugus. Next base: position 2,978,840 of record NW_005871073.1, read on the forward strand.
TCCTTGAGTTACAGAATGACTTGGCAGTTTTGAGCTAAATTTCATTCCCAAGGACTTGAAAACAGCTACTGTGGGTGTTTCTAAGGTGAATTTATGTCAAGGAGGTTTGCATGAAGGGAGGAGACCAGCTTATTGAAACATCATCTGCCAGAGTCTTATTTTTCTTTTTTTCAGACATGGACTGTAACCATTTAATGCTTCAGAAAGACACACAACTCACTGCTGTTTTGAAAAAAAAAATTGAAAAGCACATTGAGTAAGATGTGAAGGACCATTTTAAAGCTAATAATACTGGTCATGATTAATTTATGTTAGACTGAAATTTCAGCCATAGTACAAATTGAAAATATTACGAAGAAAAAATATATATATATAATTTCTTATACCATGATAATGCCATTGCCAGAAAGGACAGGTAAATTCCACTCACATGTATGCCTAACATTCCTGAGGAGGCTTTCATCAACATTATTTTTTTTTCTTTTCTGGTGAAGATTTTGGCTACCACTATGTTTAAAATATTAATTTATAATTTAATACAAATAATTTTAATATAATACATGGTGACACTTGAGGTGTTTACTTCTATTTATATTGGGAATAGTGCAGAATGATTCTATATAATAAAGAAGTAATATGCAAATTGACCATCACACCCTCACACAAGATGGCTGCCCCCATGTGGGCACAAGATGGCCACCACAAGATGGCCGGCAGGGGAGGGAAGTTGTGGGCCATCAGGCCAGCAGGGGAGGGCAGTTAGGGACAACCAGGCTGGCAGGGGAGGGCAGTTAGGAGGAACCAGGCTGGCAGGGGAGGGCAGTTGGGGGTGATTGGGCCGGCAGGGGAGCAGTTAGGCGTCGATCAGGCTGGCAGGGGAGTGGTTAGGGGGTGATCAGGATGGCAGGAAGAAGCGGTTAGGGGCAATCAGGCAGGCAGGCAGGCAAGCGGTTGGAAGCCAGCAGTCCTGGATTGAGAGAAGGATATCCAACTGCCGGTTTAGGCCAGATCCCGGGATTGGGCCTAAACTGGCAGTCGGACACCCCCCGAGGGGTCCCAGATTGGAGAGGGTGAAGGCTGGGCTGAGGGACACCTTCCCCCCAGTGCACGAATTTCATGCACTGGGCCTCTAGTAATAAATATTTCTTTATTCTCTCTCACTTCTTAATAGTGATGTGAATGTGTTTCATCAAAGGTAAAGTGCTCCTTTTTAACATGAATGGTATCTACTATCCACTGGACATTGTGTTCATGTCCATTTCCTCACCCCTATAGTGGGAATTAAAAACAAAGTTTTGAAGAATTTATTATGAGAATTGAGTGGAAAAATGTGAAAAAGTGCTAGGTAGGATGACTGGCTCATATTAAGTGCTCAATCATGTTTATATAAATGAATATAATACCCTACACTTATACATCTTTCTCACACTGTTGCTTCCCTTCCTCTCTCTTCCATGCTTTACCTGTGCTACAGACAGGAATTAAATTTTTGTTTTTTGTAAGGAAGCAAATGTCAAGATTCATTTTAGTAGAGGAAAAAAATTTTGATTTTCAAGGCAATCTCTTCAGCCTTTGAAATAGTATATGAACTGAATCTTAGTTGATCATATACTGAGGTTAATCTCACACTGATTAGGAATTTAAAATTATTTTACCCTTCACTTTGCACAGATTAGATACTAAGTAAAAAATTACTTAGTTGTTTAATAGATGTCATCAAATTCTTAATTTTCTCCAAGCTGAGTGTTTATAACCAGATATGTAAGCAAGAGCTAGTATACTTTTGCAGAGAGAGAAAATACCCAAGTAAAATATAGGAATATTATTATAAAAATCAATATCTTAGATTTCAAATAATAGGAAGTTTTTTACATTTGTGGTCTTTCTTTCAGCAGGGACACTGTAGCTCAGACAGGCTTGGCTGTATGTTTGTAGGGATCTCAGTGTACAGACACAGCCCAAGCCTAACCAAAGTATTTGGCTTGATGATATTTTGAGTGTAAAAGAGAAAAAGATAAAGAGGTCAAGTTTGTTTGTAGTGAAAAAAAACACAACAACACATGCATAGAAATAGGGACAAGTCAACAGAAAAAGAGAATTCAGAATAAAGAGAGGACTTGATAAAGTAGAACCAGACAATTCTTTCCAAAGTTCTCAGAAAACCTAGAAAGAAACTGATTGCTGAGGTAGAAACTGAGCAAGTGGAGGCATATGCAATAAATTTTCAAACAAGTACCCCAAATCAAATAATATAAATGAGCTCAAGAAACAGCAGTGCATTTTAACAAAGAAAGTTGAGATCACAAGATGCAGGGATAAAGCCAATAAAAGGAGCTCGGATAACCAGATAAGAACAGCTCTTGGATCAAACTGTCCATTTGTGACTAGGTATTTCTTTCTTTTTATCATAGCTTACTGTAGTTTGAAGGTGCCTTCAAAGGTAAAAATGAGTCCTTTGGGCCTTAGCAAGCAAGCTCTTTGTGTTACCTGAAGCTTCTATTATGATGAAGAATGTTTCACTCATCTCACCCTGCACTCCTATCATACTGTAAGGATGGTTCTTGCAACCAAGTGGTAAATAGAGCAGTCACCGTGTGCACACATGTTTCCTGGTACCTCATTCAGAAAGTCAGACAGCGAGGCAGGACTGTGACTAAGCAGAAGGGCCATGTGACAATGCCCTCCTAAGACTCTGGCCACGGTGACAATACAGCCAAGTGATTAGGATGAAAGAAAGAGGCAATTTAAAAATTATCATCTACCCCCAAAGGCATTGTATTCATAGCACTCTGTCCAATTACATATTTGTTACTTAAATAAGAGGCTGTTGTTCCCATTGTTTGCCCTCAAGTTGTTAGTCAGCTGGTGACCTCATAATCTGCACAGCTGCAGGATCCCGATATGTTGTCATGAAACAGATTGTGATGTCTTAATTGATCACTTTCAGGGGTTACGACTGTCAAGTGAAACCAGTATGTTGATTCTTATTAGTTAAATTAAGCCTTGTTACAGCAGAACCAGCTAATTCGCTTTTGTGACTGGGAAATCCAATGCAAATTGCTGCATTTTGTAGATTAGAACATGTCTAAGGCATTTTCTTTATATTTTCCTTTATGATATTTTTTTAAATTGTGGAGTCCACACCCCCCAAAATGCTTTTATTATACAGTGAAGCAACCTCTTGGAACAGAAAATTGAATATAACTTCCCCGCACCATATGCATCTTGGTGATAAGTTGGAGTGTGCCATATGACACACTCGATTTAAATCAGGCATTGATTTGCATGACTCTGAGTGACTTTGGAGAACTGAGCTAAGTGTTCTTTATCACCCCAAAAGATTTTAGGCTCCTGTATGCTGATGACGAGTCTTAGATCAATGCCTGATCCTAAGAGACACCTTCTCGTGTCTCCATTTGGCCATTGGTGAAGTCTTCACTAAGGCACCAATCTTCAGAACCTCATTTTAAAGTGCACTAATATACTCATCTACCTAGGGGACCTATTCTAACCTAGTGCCTGGACCACCTGCTGTCACCTTAGTTCAGAAATCTAAATGTAGCAGGAGTGATGGACAATTCCTTTGTTAGCAGTTTTAAGATACCTCATAAGTGAACCTTTGTGGGCTCTACAAGTCAAGTTTCTTCAAAATTCTTAACTTTGACCTCTCAAATAACTAGATGCCTTTGTCTCCCTAGCATATTTTATAGGTCTACAATGAAAACTAAATCAAAGAAGTAAAGTTAAATTAATGTATAACTGTTAGCATTCAAAATCCAATGGGAAACACAAGTATGTTCATCAAAGCAGTTTTTTTATAATAGAAAAAAAATCAGATAATAACTGAATGCCAAGGAGTAGGCAAGCAGGTACATTGTGGTATACCATATAATGGAATATTGCATATGCATTAAAAATGTCTCTAAGGACTATTTATTGACATGGAAAGGCTTAGTAATATGAAATCAAATAAAAAACCAAGGTTACCAAATTGTATGAATGGTATTTCTCAACCTTCCTACAATAATATATCTAGAAGGAGAAAAATACAAGAAAATATTGTAGCAATTGTTGAGCTGAAGAAATATGAAGATCTTTCATCCTTTTATCAATTCTTTTATTTTTTATTTTTCAACTTTTTCATAGCAAGCCCATATTACCACAATAATGAGGAAAAATACTCCCCCCCCCATATCCCTATAGCCATCCTTATTCATTCAGATCATTCATCACATATCATTTTTCTCCTAAGGCCTTTACTGATCACTCTACCAACACACACACACACACACACACACACACACACACACACACACACACTAACCCCTGTCCTTGCTTTAATTTTCTTTACTTAGCACTTATCTCTATCTAGCTTATTTGAAGTCCTAAAAGCTGGTGCTTAACCTCTATGAGTCCCTGTTACCTCATTGGTTAGGAAAAGGGAGGGTGGTGGTTAGAGTAGCCCTAGAGATTGTCTCTGGACAGTCTGAGATCTCTGAGTTCATAAAAGAAGCCTTTCCTTACCCATCCAGAATAAAGGTAAACCCAAAAGCCAGCCAACACAGGGATGCAAAGGAAGTTTTTAAGGATCTCTGTAATATTTTTGCTAACCTGAGACTTGACTTAAGCAGTTTTCTGAAAATCTTTTTCAGAACCTTGTCATTTGCTGAATTTTTCATATTTTCATCAACTTCTACATAACCATTCATGCACATAAGTAAAATATAGAATTGATGCCTGGATAGCTCCCTTTTGCCTTCTTTTTAGTCATCATCCTTATTAAAGAGATCAGATCTTTTTTAATTTCCTTATTTCATTTGAAATTAACAGTTTTGAATGAAAAGTCACCATTTAGAGTGGAAAACACATGATAATTTGTCCATTTAACTTTAAACCAATACGAGGGGATAGAAATTAAAATTATTACTTAACAATTTGTATTCCCTTTTTAAATGAAAGGATGGCCCTAGTTTGATAACCTGGGGCGCTCAGTATAGTACTGGTATGTATATTTCAGAGATATTCCTACATTCAGCAGGTATACATAATAATCTGAATTTTCTGTTTTCCCAGAGAAACTTGTTTGGATAGGTGGGCCTTACTAATTTATATTTCTTCCCTCATCTTGTTTCTCTTTATGTTTTTCAGCCTTTGCAGCTGGACTGCGACCTTTGTGCCATCGTGTCCAACTCAGGTCAGATGGTTGGCCAGAAGGTGGGGAATGAGATAGATCAGGCCTCCTGCATTTGGAGAATGAACAACGCCCCCACCAAGGGCTATGAAGAAGACGTTGGCCGCATGACAATGATTCGAGTTGTATCCCATACCAGCGTTCCTCTTTTGCTAAAAAGCCCTGATTATTTTTTCAAGGAGGCAAACACCACTATTTATGTGATTTGGGGCCCTTTCCGCAATATGAGGAAAGATGGCAATGGCATCGTTTACAACATGTTGAAAAAGACTGTTGACATCTATCCAAGTGCCCAAATTTATGTCACCACAGAGAAGCGCATGAGTTACTGTGATGGAGTTTTTAAGAAGGAAACTGGGAAAGACAGGTGAGTCTTCTGAGAAGCAGCCTTATTGTCCTTTGTGTTGAATCTTTGCTGAGTCCTTTGTCAGCTATCAAATGAATGGAGAGATTTTTCAAACTGACTGTTATGTGCTTTTGACTATTATGATTACTTGATGAGCCAGCAACTCGGTCCCATTAATTCCACCTACACTACCTTCTGTTCTCTCCAATTTGATTGGCTTAAGGCTCCAAAAAATGCTGGATGCTTTCCCAGGATATCTTTCGATTTGTTCTTATTTAGCTCAATTTGCTATTGATTAAATTGGATTTTAGCCAAAAGTTCCTTAACATTTCAAAACAGAAATGTCAAGGAACTTTAGGACCTAAACTCCTTTGCAAGCAATGGCAAAAATTTACCTGAGACCACAAAACAAACAGGCTATTGATTCTCTAATAAGGCACACCATCACTTGGTATCTAACATGTTAAGCAGAATATCAGATTGAAATTATGCATTACTTAAAATCATTAACAGTGAATTCTTGAAGAAAAATAAGGTATAGAAACTACTCGCTCAAGTTTTTAAATATCTATTTGCACTTTTCATTGCATCCATGGTTCTGCAGCATTCTATAAACCAGCCTTCCACTTCTTTTTTTTTCTGAGGCCTGCTCACCTCATTTTTTCCCTACTCCTTACTTCTTCTGTTTCTTCTATTTCCTCTTCATCCCCCTCATCTCCCACATAACTCTATTGCCTGCCTTTTTTTTCTCTCTTTAAAAGGGTAGCAAGTATATAGGAGAGAAGTGGAATTCTAAATCAATAACTCTTAGTTCATATATATAGTTTTAGTAAAGAACTACTGAAAGAAAATACTGAAAGTAATTGCTAAGGTTTTAAATTGCCATGAATTTTGCTTATTCATGCAATACCATGGATAAATTGACCATTGGCTATAATTCCAATAGTAACATTCTGATTCCTCAAAATCTGTACCTTTTACTCTTCAATATTATCAACATAACCTTATATTGGGGTATATCTTGTAGGGGAAAAGTTTCTGATGTCTATGGCTATAATTTCAATATTGATAATTATTTTAAAACTAGAGTCCCAGTGCATGAAATTTGTGTACTCAGGGGGTGGGGGGTGGGGTCCCTCAGCCCAGCCTGTGCCCTTTCACAGTCCAGGAGCCTTTGGGGGGATGTCTGACTGATGGCTTAGGCCTGTTCCCTGTGGGGAGTGGGCCTAAGCCAGCAGTCGGACACCCTTAGTGCTGCCACTGAGGTGGGAGAGGCTCCCGCCACCACCACTGTGCTCATCAGCCGTGAGCCTGGCTTCTAGATGAGTGGCACTTCCTCTGTGGGAGCGCACTGACTGCCAGTGGCAGCTCCTGCATTGAGCGACTGCCCCCTGGTGGTCAGTGTGTGTCATAGTGACCGGTCGTTTCGAGGTTTGGTTGATTTGCATATTAGCCTTTTATTATATAGGATCTTATCTCCTATTTAGTGTTTTCTACTTCTGAGCACTAAAAATGAACAGCTTCTAATGAAATGTAAGACAGAAATAGCCGTAATACTGTCCCCTTATACTGTTAGACGTACCAAGAAGAATCTCAGTGGTTAGATTTGAATCAGTATAGCATAAGCTATTGAAGGAGACAGGCAGTAGAGATAAGAAGAGTAAGTAATCTCACATGTAGGACCATTTCACATAAACATGACCATTCTTAAGGGGCTTTGGAAATATTTGGTCTCCACTACCCCAGAACAATGCAATTAATTAGAGGTCTTTGTTTGTTGATTAGTCACAGTTAGCACTTGGGGTATCCCCCAATTATAATATAAGCCCTCGGACCATTTTGGAGTATCAGAGAAGAACTTAGTGTGCCATATGTTTCCATGTGTTTATATCACATTGCCTTTTGCTGTGAGCTTTCCATGAGACAGCACTGCCACAAACGTGTGGATTGTATAACGAGAACTGGGAGAGTATAGCTTTGGGATATGCATTTTCCTACTGCCTGTGATGAGGGGAGCTGTGTGTATAGTGGGGGAAAACTCATCTGGTAAAATTAATTTGCAGGTATCATTCAGTTGGTAGAGTTATCAAAATAAATGTAGGGGTAGTAGCCAAAATAATTTTTTGATGCTTTCTTGCTGTTTTCTTCATCAAGTCTAATCCTGTCTTGTTGCTTCACCAAATACTACAACCAGACCAAAGAAGACAACTATGCTAGTGGCTTGGAAATGAGCAGAATACATGGTTTAGGTAAAATCTGTTTGACAAAAGTTGACCAAAATGACCTCAAAAGCTGCTATCTCCACTCTAATTTAAATCTATATCCTAACTATAGTTGTTTGGATTTTATTGTCTAAGGATTTCCCATAGTAACCTGATGCTCATTGACAAATGTCAAACGAGTATTTTTAACCTTTTAATGAAAGAAAATGTAATATTTATAGAGACACTAATGGTGTAATGAACCTCTGTATACCCACCACACAGATTGGATAACTATTAATTCATGGCCAACCTTGTTTCACCTATAGCAGTACTCACTTTTCCCCTCTCCAATGATTATTTTGAAGCAAACGTCAGACATCATATTATTTCACTTATTAAATTTCAGCATGTATCACTAAAAGATTAAGATTCTTAAAAATAAACACAATGCCATTGTCCTACATAAGAATCAACCATACTTCCTTAATAATGTTATATATTTAGTCTGTTTTCAAACTTCTCCAATAATCTCATTAATATTTAATTTGAATAGTTAATTTGAATCAGGATTAACATTAAAGTCCATACATTCTTCAAATCAGGAGTGCATAAGGTCTGTACATTGCAATTAATTATGTCACCTATATTTCTCTTAATCTAGAATTTCTCACCCTCTCTCTTGCTCTATTATTAAAACAAACAAACAAATAAACAAACAAAAAACACTCACACACACACACACACACACACACACACACAAAAGTTCATTTGTTCTACAGAGTTTTCTCAATCTAGATTTTGCTGATTGTAACCAGGATATTTCCTTACTGAAGTTTTATTAGGTTCAAGTTTGTTTTCCAAGGTCATTGGGTGATACTTCTATCAGGAGGAATACTGTCCGGTTTTCTCTTTTTATGTTAGCTGTCTTTAATGATCATTGCCTAGGTCCAATAATTCATTGGCGGTTGCAAAATAGTGCTATTTCATAATTTCTTTTTCCTTTATTTGCTGATATGTTTTATGAAGAGAAACTTGCCTTCATTAGCCATTTGGTTACCAAGAAAGAGATGGTACCAATCCTTTTTCTTTATCAATTTTAAGATATTGCTTCCCTAACATCATTCAAAAGTGACCAGTAAGTTTATTATTACTAACATTTACATATTGACTTATACACTGAGTGGCCAGATTATGACCACCTGACGTTTGTAGGCAAGTTAGCTATAATTTCGCGCTGACGTTGCTAGAGGGCCAGACCATTATAAATAGGGAAGCAGGTTGTTTACCACAACAGAAGTGATTTTTTTTCTGAAGATATGGGTAAACAACGCTATTTAACAGCCTTTGAACGTGGGATATATATATTTTTTAACATATGACACAACATGTATACATATTTAACAGCCATGTTCAAAGGCTGTTAAATCACGTTGTTTACCCATATCTTCAGAAAAAAATCACTTCTACTGTTGTGGTAAACAACCTGCTTCCCTATTTATAATGGTCTGGCCCTCTAGCAACTTCAGCGCGAAATTATAGCTAACTTGCCTACAAACGTCAGGTGGTCATAATAATCTGGCCACTCAATGTCTACTTAAACATATTTGAAATATTTCAGTTCATTAAAATTATATCCTTATGTTCAAATTATCCTATTTTGGGTTGTGGGAATCTCTTCAAATTGGCTTTTGAGTCCTTTTGACATGTCTTTAGTGGTCTGGATGGCTTCTTTGCTTCCTGGTATTATGCTTCACGTTCTTTTTGAATATCCTGGTGAAAACCTGGATTCAGATACTTCTCATTTTAGTATTGAAGAGAGCATAATTTTGGTGCTACAGGTGCTTGGCACTGGGTTGCTCTTTGTTTCTTGGTCTTTTCATTGGACAGAGCTAATATGTAAACAACATATGTTGTATATATCATTTGAAGATAAAATCATTATGAGTTCAAACTGAAACTTTCTATTCAAATTCAGAGCTACCAGCTTTTATTTTATCCTGTGAATCTTAGATCTGTTTTTTTCTGCCATGTTGACAATCATAGGTCTTAGAGACACCAATGTAAATGCTCATCTGCTTTATCCCACAACATACCTACAACAATCTTAGAGTAAGAATAACAGCACAACCAGCAATATTATTACAGTAAGCATTTTTAGATTATTTTGCATCAAAGAAGGCATTTTAATGGCAGGCATTCATGTGGGTTCATGCTCACAAGCTGTGTGTTGGTTATCTCCTAACAAAAATTATAAATGTTTTTCTCCTAAGTACATAAGGGTAAGTGGTACACATAATTGCAGGCTTGAGGAAGTCAGGAAACAGGGATGTCCATTTAATTTAACATTAAATTAACAAAATAGTTGTAAAGCTATTTTGATTTGCCTGTGCTTATTGAAACTCTTTAGTAAGTGCTCCTTTTCTCATCAAGTTTTTAATGGAGAGATTATGTCACCATTACAATGCATAATTTATAGAATTTTTAAAAATTGTGTCCTTACTAGTTAAAGTGATTCATGATAGGTAAATGATTAAATGGAGTTTCTCAACGAAAAATTTGCCTCTAAGCTAGCTTCTTCAAACTGTCAAATCCTTTCTAAAAAAATAAGCCCCTCCCTCATTTATGGGGGGTGTCGTTTTTATTTTTGTTTTAAGGGATTCCTCATTGAGAAAACATGAAGTGGTAGAAGAAATATGTATACTGTTAAATTTCTTTTAAAAAATGTATTTTTACTGATTTCAGAGAGGAAGGGAAAGGGGGAGAGAGAGATAGAAACAATGATGAGAGGGGATCATTGATCAGCTGCCTCCTTCAGGCCCCTGCTGGGGATCAAGCCCACGTCCTGGGCATGTGCCCTGACTGGAATCTAACCGGCACCCTTTTGGTGCACTGGCCGATGCTCAACCAACTGACCCATACCGGCCAGAGCTACTGTTAAAATTTCTTAGAGTGACTTCAGACCAACTCTTAAGTATATTGGAATAGTTTCCAAACCAAATAAAGTTTAATTTGCTTTCTTATCAGTTACTTACTAAAATTATTTGACTTGTTAATTAGAAAGGGTGTCCTTGATGGAAAGGCTGGTAGAAAAGAAAAAGTTGTTTGCCCTTTCTTTCTTCATCTCCTGGGGTCTAGTTTCCCTTGGGATTCTAGGTTCTTTGGACAGTGGTCACGTTTATATTTTCTCTTCCCAAATATTTTTCTGGGAGACAATAATCTTCAAGAAACCAGAAACCTCTGGAATGAAAAGTCTTATATTCAAAATAATATTGACCAAAAAGGATCTCTTTTTCCCCTTTGAATGATTGGTGTACATAAATAATATTAGCCTACTGACATTTACATATTTGCATTAATACACCTTAAGACTGAAATACCCTAGAGGTGCTGTACGGCTGACAGTGTTACATGGTGCCACACTCAACATTTAAAGAATATGATTATGTGTCTGGCCATGTACAGGTGCAAAAGGAATGTTAACTCTTCTGTAGAAGCAACAGAGAGTCAGCGTGAGATATTCTGCTTACCTGTGGGCAGGTGGGCAGTTGTAGCTTGCATCCCACTTTAGAAATACATTGGCAAATGCATACCCATTATTTAATTAAGTAATACTTGAGAAAGCTACCATCCCCATTAAAAGTGCAACGCTAACGCAGGGCTGATAAAGGCCTTTGAGCTGGGACCAACGTGGCTCCGCCTGCAGGGATGGGTGAAATTGATGAAAGCTAGCAGCAAATACATCAGTGTTTCAAGATGTTACTGCCTCAGGTGCCCAGAATAAGAAGGGAGAGAGTTACTTTTAAGGATCATTTAGGAAAAAGGATACACAAAAGTCAGTCTCAGAAAACACTGTCAAACTGGGAAAGTGATGGGTAAATACTGAGATGGCTAATCTTTGGCTGCATGCTCCATCCATTCCCACTCAGTCTGAAGGAGAGAAAGAAATGAGTGTTGTGTCATTTCTCAGTGTTTCTGCTGGAGACAGCTTTGTCATCAGGCGTGGGTTGTAAGTGCAGCCCAGGTTTCGCTATCACAGTGAGGCCATTTGGAAAGTTTCTTGTGCCACTGTGTGATTGACTTTAGGGATCAAATGGGCTCACATTCCTTAGGTCTGCACACATTTAGTAGTTCCTAGAGTGGGAAGAGGTTTTAAGCCTCTCCCCTGAGAATTTGGGAACTCTCTAAGTCCCTTCAACAAAGGCAGTGCAGCCGGCTGGGCATGGGGGGCGGGGGCGCGAGGGAGACAAAAACAAGAACAAAAAAACGGTGCCAGCCCAGGTCAGCCACAAGGTGCAGAAACTGGCCCAGTTCACCCAAAGAAATACTGTTACTCTACCTGGACTCTGAAAACAAAGATGTCTAATTATTTCTGACGCAGAGTGAGTCAGGACTAACCCCAGGAAAACCTGGACCAAGAGAAAATGGGAAAAATACAATATTTCTAGGATTGAAAGATAGGACACTATTAAAAACAGCACCCCCCACTCTTTCTTTTCTTGGAATGCAGTTTTTTCCAATATAGCAGCTCAGCACTTTTTTTGAGAGCAACATTGACATACTTCTCTGTTAAAACAAATTAATGTTCCCACCCAGCTGATGTATTTGGCAGGAACAGTAAGTTCACGTAGCAGTCACAGGCAGACCCAGAGGACCCCTGAGTCAAAAAGCGTATTGAGTTATCCAGGCCTGTGCTTGCACGCTAACTAACGTTGGGAAACAGAGGACTTCCTTTTTCCCACTATTCATAATGCATCCAGTGACCTATAGTAGGCCTCCTCCATAATACACATGCTAGAAATTAATAATTCAATAAGAAAGAGGAAAGAATCTATTTTAATCATGGAAGGATGGCAAGGATGTTTGCACTTTAGCAAGCTATCAGAACTAACCTGTCATGTGTTTAAAAACCCACACATAGCCCTAACCAGTTTGGCTCAGTGGATAGAGCGTCGGCCTGCGGACTGAAAGGTCCCAGGTTCGATTCTGGCCAAGGGCATGTACCTTGGTTGCGGGCACATCCCCAGTGGGAGGTGTGCAGGGGGCAGCTGATCGATGTTTCTCTCTCATCGATGTTTCTAACTCTCTATCCCTCTCCTTTCCTCTCTGTGAAAAATCAATAAAATATATTTTTTTAAAAAACACCCACACATGCACACACATTGACACACACACATGGACATGCATACACACAGGGTGAAACTATGCTATGATATATTTGACAAGGCAGCATAGTTTAGGATTAAAACAAGAGAAACCGCTAAAATTCAGTGGTCATTTTTTACAATGGAAGACTGTGCAGATTCTGGTTGTAGACATCAGGACTTGAACACCTAGTTGCTTAGGGAAATAATGTTCTCCAGCACCTGAGAATGTGACTTGGCAGAATAGTTAGATCCACAGCCAGATGATACTTTATAGAAAGAAAGTCCCAAGAGACCCTTGCTTTGAACATTCCCTCAACGTGAAGGCTTTTGAACACTACCAAGGATGTGAGCCTCAAAGACAAGCAGGCCTGGAATTAGAAACCTCAATCGAATATGTTCTCCCTTTGAAAATTTAGGAAGGCTTTGAAGGTTTTTTTCTTTTCCTCTTTGTTTGAAGTCATGTGATTAAATTCTTCATTTGATTTTATTTCTCTCTATAATTTGGACTTCTCCTCTCCTTTGATTTCTTTAAATTGACCATCTTTGTCTCTCTTCAAAATTAAGAAAATTAAGAATAGTTATATACCTGCCCTGAAAAAATATGAGCCAGGGGCAATTTCTTTCTTTTTTCCCATGATTCTTGTGTGCCTTAACTCTTAAGAGAGAGTTAGTTGTTTTGAGACGTTTTGTCCTATACTATGCCTTTCATTTTATACTGCTGTGCTTTTCGCACTTGAATGTGCAGTCACCTGCTGATCCAGGTGATTTGCAGCGGGGAGGCGGGGGGGGGGGGGCTGGGGGGGCTGAGAATGTTCATTTTGCACAAGTTCCCAGGAACCTAGTATAATATTTGACTCTAACAGGTATTCAGTAAACATTTGAATAAATGAGGGAAAGAAATAATACCTGATAGTTTTTTATTAAGTCTACAAGTCCCATTGCCACTTGTGAATTTCAAAACGGTTTTCTTCAGTATTAGGGGTCACCGTAATACCAAACAAAGCAAGTTCTAGGATTGGATTTTGATAGAAAAGTTTCCACAGTTCTACTCAGAGAGACTACCCCTTGCTCTGTCTTACCCAAAGGTTGGCAAATCTATTACCTTCTGTAGGCATTTTGTGGACTGGGCATTGGGTTTTTAATAAGTCACTGACAGAGCCATTCCTCAAATATAGGTTTCCATTTTAGTTTCACTTCAGTGGTGAATCAAGTTCCAAGGCTTCACTCACAATTCTGTGAGCTGTCAGTTGCCTGGTGTAAAAAACAAATCTGAGCACCCAAACCCAAGGTTATATATTGGGTCTCAGGAAGCAGATGATAAAAAAACAAACAAACAAACAAAAAAACCACGTAGAAGGCAGAAAACAAGACCCAAGTAAAGAAGAATGGATTGTTTTCCAACTCTATCTTCTAATTGTCTGAAGAAAACAGTTTCTTCTTTGTTAACAAATAAAGTAACTTGCCTTACTTTTAAATAACTTCATGCAGAACATAAAGAAAGGAAAAAAATAATAGCAGTGTCTTCCAACCCACTGCATAAATAGCTGAATTTATACATAGACTTAGAGGAAAACGAATGAAAATGTTTTGACATAACTCAGATCATGTCACTCTTCTACTCAAAACCCGGGGATAGTCCTCCATTTCCCTTAGAGTAAAAGCACAAGTTTTTACAATGACTTACCATGACTTCCACAGTGATCTGACCCTTCGTTTCCTCTCAAACCTTTATTTATTAAATTTCCCTCATGCTCACTCTGCTCCAGGCACACAGACTTCCTAGTTGAATATCAAACACACTAGATATGCTCCCTCCTTCAGGCCTTTACTTCAGCTCTCTGCTAGATCACCCTCCTTTCCCATATATCGCATGATCCACTCCAACATCTCCTTCAAACCTTTGTTCATTTGTTACCCACTCAATGAGTCTACCATAATACTACTTAACATTGACACCCCACTTTCCATAACCAGCATTTCCAATTCTCTTTACCTTGTACTACTATGCTTATTTTCCTCCATAGCATTGTTCACCTTCTAACATTCTCTAATGTAATTATTGATTGTATCATTTATTGTTTTTGTTTATCTCCCCACTAGGATATGAGTTCCTTAAGGGCAGGGTTCATTGTCTGTTTTTGTCACTGATATATATGTAGTGTATGGCATGTAGTAGATATTTAACATTTGCTGAATGAATGACCAGGAGATGGGAAAACAATTAAATAAAGGGTTCAGGCAAACTTGCACTATTGTCTCAGTGGGTCCACCTAAGTAGCTGAAGAAGAAGAGAGTACATATGCTCAGAAACCACATAATTAAGGTAGCTGTTTTAAGCAATTTCTTGTACTGTTGTTCTACAAAAAAATACTAGGATGACAGCTCTCTCATATTCAAAGAGATTATCATGTCACTCAACGAACTGGTCTGACTGATTTTTATTGTTTAGCACATGGACCAGTTGTTTAAAAAGAATTGACCATATTAGCTAAATTATTTGGTATCCAGCAGAAACAGCAAAACTCTCTGACTCTTATTCGGTTTGGTAGAACAATGGTTTCCAAATATGAGTCTATATCAGAATCACCTGGAGGGATGGTTAAACCATAAATTGCTGGGCCCAGCTGAGAGTTTCTGAGGTGGTTTGGGGCAAAGCCGTAGGCTTTGCATTTCTAACAAATTCCCAGGTAATGCTGTTAGCGCTGGTCCTAAAACCACACTTGGAGAACCGCTGCAGTAGAGAAAGATTTGAAGATATCAGGAACCATATTGAATTATTTTGAAAACATTTGGTCCTATCATCTTTATACTATTGCTGTAGTGTTATGTGAACATCTAAAGTTATTTTTATCATGATTATTTTTTAATGGTGAGCAATTTTTTAACCTCCTACAAAAATCCTGCTGTAGCTCTGTCATTTTATTCTTCACTCTCTTAAGATCTTGCTGCTTGATGGTTATGCCAGATGGTGTTGCTCATTAGCTTATGAGGAAGTGATGCTTTATCATTCTAGACAGAGAGACAAATCATTCTGTTCTCTGACTTTGAGTCAAGAATCAACATTTGGGTGTATGTTCAATCTACTATTTGCTTTACAATTTTGTCATTAGGTATTTATTACCCTGACAATATATGAGCTAGTCATTATCCCTCTGTCATGTATTTCTTTCAAATTATATTCATTGGAAGTTCACATTGGCACTGTTTAACAGTTGCCTTCCTCACAGCTTTACCTCCACTAATATGTAATTTCCCTTTTGCCTGAATTAACTGGGTGAGGTGGTTATCTAGGAAGTATATGCATAAAATGAAGATACTGGATAATATTTTATTCTCTGACTCACCCTGTTCCCAATGGATAACTGGGACAATTGGTATTACTGATTTGTGAAAAGCAATAAAACTTTGGTACAAAAAGTAACATGATGACCAAAGTCATCACATTCTTTTTCATTAATTGTACATTTTCCCTATGAAGAAAGAAGAATGACCATTTAACTCAAATTATAAAAACAAAAGCAAAACAAAACTTGAAACAGTGAGACACTGGTGGAAGTTTTCCCATGTGAGGTGGTTTAGAATTCAGGATCTGAAAAAAAGGAACATATTTAAGATATTCAAGTCTTAGAGCAAAACCACATTTTTAAAAATTTATAATTTTTACTAAAAGGGTAATTAAAGTTAGTGCTAAATAATTCATGCGAAGACACTATTACAGGGATATATGTAATAGTCTCTTGATGTGAATAGGTAGTTATTCTCCCCAAAATGCCCTATATAGATGAAATATTAAACATGTCAAATTTTCTTAAATTTCTGTTGATTTGAGTGTTGGAAAAAGAGAGCCTTCTGGCAGAGGTTGTCAATCTGCCTTAATTCTTCCAGTTAATAGCATATCTTTGACCATTACATCTTTATTAATTAAGATATTAGTATCCTTGTGATGAAATGAGTATCCCACAGCATGGTTGTATGTATCATTGTGAAGGCACAGAGGCTTTGAAGATAAAAGCAAGACAAAAAATGGTTGCTTTTTCAAGGTCACTTTTCTACTATATATTCTATATTTCTAGTATGTTATGTAGTCCTAAAGAGTACAGTTGGGTTTACTTACATGTGCATTAAATATGCTTCCATCAATGGAACAAACTTCCCTTATGCTCCATGGAGACCATAATTAATTTGCCCTTTGTCTCCTCTTTATCTTTACTTCACTCATAACTCATCTGATTGCTCACCATTCCACCTTAATTAAGAGAGATGACCCTTCCAAAGAGTGAACCATTGGCAACTCTGTCACCTTGAAAGAGTTACATAAAATATGTTAAAAACAGAAATGACTGCATAACTGGTTCATCATATTTTCCACAGCAGGTGGATTCTTGGTGGGCAGAGAGCCTGTTTCTCGTGTTTTTGCTGCCAAGCACATTGTGGGTGTTTAATAAATATTAAATAAGAAGAAGAACTTCCTAATCAAGAGGAAGATTTTTCTATATTAAGCAGATGGTACTCAATAGGAGCAGCCCATCATTTATAAGTAGGAATGACACAAGGTGCTGCCAATTGTCTGGAAATGTGGCTCTCCCTTCAGATGCTGATTATATGTTGAAGCAAACTTTTGTGACAAACAGCTTGATCAATATTAGTTAATGTTTGTGATAAAAACTGTGAATAGGGATGGACTTTGTGTATCTATGTCTATGCTTCTGCTGTTTTGATGATTAATATTGGCTTCAGTTATAAAAGTATTTCTTGCTATTTGCTTCAAGACAAATGTTTGCAAATCAGTGTATATCTCATTTTAATCCACAGGCTATCCATTTGATTTGAATTCTCATTATTGCCTGGTTTCTAAAGAAGATTTTCTTTCAAGTCCTTTGAGTACGCCTTTGTGGATATTAAAACTAGATGTGAACACCTCTGTGATATTTGCATTGCTTATGTTAGTAGCTAAAACCTCAGTGGAACTAATGAGAGTTAATTAGGCATTCCCAAAATACACATCATTTTATGATTTTGCAGATCACCCCAATGAAAATAACCGTCTAATTCCGTCAAGTCATGTAAATTGTAGTGAAAAGGATGATGAGAGTAGGCAATTCTTAGTTCTTTCGAAAAGTTAATTTTGTTGTCAGCACATCCACATTTCCTAAAATCAAAAACCACAGGCAGAACTTTCTAGCACAAGTGAGATTTGGTGATCATGTACTATTTCCATTTCTATCGTCTGCCTTCTTTATAAGATCTATGCAAATGGGGGCTTTCAAGGATGTAAAACTAGCAAGTTTCTCTATTAGGAGCCTAGCAAGCAGCTGCCACTCTTTTTCATAGAGTATAGAAAACATCCTGTTTACTAACATACACCCACACACCCTCATCCACATCTACTTATGACAAGCTATTCTGTTTAAGCAGAGCTTTTATTTTGGTTTGAGATCAGCAGCACAGAAGTATTATTCAAGTTGTTTTTTTTTTACAAACGTCTCATTCATTCTTTAAGCATATTCCCTGGGTGCTAACCAGGTGTCAGACAATGTCTTAGACTAGACATGGGAGAGCCACTGATATTTGAAACATATTCTCTAGTTTTATCGGGAATTCATCAGAGGTTCTGACATGTGTTGGCAGGTTCTTTGCATCGGTCTCACCACCCTATTTTTAATATTTATAAATCATGCTCATCAGCCTGTCAGTAGGTAGGAAATGAAAGCAACTAGGAAACCCTGCTAAGACAAGAAAATCCGAGTAAAATAAAAATATGTTGACCACAAGGATGTGTAGCAAACCAAGATGTTCTTGAAGCAGCAAAAACGTGTTGTACCAAAGTCCAGGCTTTACCTCATTGTCAAATAATCAGTAGACTAGAGATTTCACCTGTTAAGAACTCATGACATGTGCTTTTCTACAACCTGGAGTTTGCCCAGAACATGAGCTTATAAATATATTAGCTTGAGTAAGGCTTATGATAATATAGAAGAAGAATTATCTTTCTATTTGAAAAGCATGTATTCTATAATTCAATATGGCTGAGGACTCCCAGGTTTCTATGTGATTTTTCTGTTTTATGTCTTTAGGTCTTGGTTCAAATGCTGCCTTATCAGAGAACCTTTCCTTGACAACACCTTCCACCTGCCTGCTCCTCCCCGACCCCCATCTGCTTACCAAACTCATGTCCTTTATGTCACTTATTAAGGCCTTGAGCTCTCTTCTGTCTTCCCAGACTAAACTATGCGCTCCTTGAGAGCATTTCACGCAGTGCTGTATCTCTGCCCCCTGGAGCAGCGCCTGGCACATAGATGACACTCACTCCCCGGTTGTTGAGTGTGTGACTTGAGGCTGTTTGGAATTGTTGCTTTAATTTAAGAAGGAACATTGGCTAAGTACTCTTAGGATGGGAACAGAACTTAGAAATCTCTATCGCACTGTGTCCCAATGGTTTTTTGTAACAATACTCCTTTGTGAAATTTTACCCCTGTGGGCTTTATGCTTTGAAAGATGTGATCAACACAAAACTAAACCAAAAAGCAACAACAGCCCTACATTTGTTAACAGGTATTCATTTCTTCATTTTTGTAAATCCGAGACAAATATAACTGCCATCAGAAATTCTGATAACCAGAAGATAGTGTTCTAGCTGAAAACAAAACTGGATGTGTCAAGAAGACTTTTGTATATTTGATAAATAAATTATTCCTATTTGACCTTTGAAATTTATACATAGAATCTCTGTTACTAACTTCATGGCCCTGTTGTATGGCAGTCTCAGTGAGGAGATTCTAAAATGAGGCCAACACACATCTCCTGGGTGAGGAAACTGAAGACCAGGGTAGATGTAGAGACTTTATCAGGGTCCTACCTCCTATTGCAGTGCAGCCTCAGTCTCAGGGTCTGATGAATCCAAGGCTCGTGCTGTGTTCACTGGTCCAGGTGGCTTCCCCACCACTGAACTGAGCACCAGCTGCAGTGCTTTTTAAATGTATTCCATGGACCACCTGCTTCCGAATCTTATGGAGGATCTTGATAAAAACATGACCTCTCAGCCCTGTGGAGTCAATCTCTGGGCACAGGACCTGGGGCTCTGCCTGGTAATCAGTTCCCAGCAGTGTCTTACTCAGACCAGTGTTGGAGAACTAGTCACCCATTAGGTGCCAGTATTCTTGATTCTCCTCCATTTGAATGGAAAAATAAAACAGTCAGCTCTTTTTACCAAACTATATTTATTTGAACGTTGACCAACAGCTTTTCTAAGAAAGGGGCACTGGACCATGTTAAAACTTCATCAAGTTAGATAATATAAGCTGTGATCTACCTTGAAGTGTGGGGATTAAACCTAACTAGTTTATTCCTTTATTTCACAAACCTTGTAGAGTGCAAGGTGCCAGGGGTTCAAAAGTAACTGAAACAACACTAGTGTAGTTGGGAGAGATATATACTGAGCGGCCAGATTATTATGACTACCCCATCAGTACTTTGCCTTCAATACTGCGGCGATTCTTCTTGGCATTGACTCCACGAGATGTTGAAAGTTGATGCGAGGAATCTGACACCATGCCTGATGAATAGCACTGTCCAGTTCTGTGAGATTTGGTGGTTGTGGAACCAGCTGCCTGATGGCTCTTTTAACTTTGTCCCACAAATGCTCAATTGGATTGAGATCTGGTGATCGTGGGGGCCACCTAAGCAAGGTAAAGTCTCCCTCATGTTCTTGAAACCACTCCATACGAGCACCATGGCATGGTGCATTGTCTTGTTGGAAGAAGCCATCTCCATTGGGATACGCCATCAACATGATAGGATGAACCTGATCAGTAACGATACTTAGGTGTGTTGTGCTATTCAGACGTTGTTCCACACAAATTAAAGGGCCCAAATCATGCCAGGAAAACATCCCCAAACCATAACACTGCTCCCACCAGCTTGAAGGGTTGTACTCGTGGGGTGCGTGCTTTCATGCTGTTTCTGCCAAATTCTCACTCTGCCATCTGCATGATACAACTGGAAATGTGATTCATCGGACCACATGACTTTTTTCCAATGCTCGACTGTCCAATCCTTGTGTTCCTGTGCGAATTGGAGACGTTTTATCTTGGAAACTGCAGACAGCAAAGGTGTTTGAACAGGCCTTCGGCTTCCATATCCCATACGATGCAGTGTACAGCTAATTTGCCTACAAAGGTCAGGTGGTCATAATAATCTGGCCACTCAGTATATATAATGAGTTCAAAGGCTGTTAAATCAAGTTGTTTACCCATACCTTCAGAAAAAAATCACTTCTACTGTCGTGGTAAACAACCTGCTTCCCTATTTATAATGGTCTGGTCCTCTAGCAACTTCAGCACGAAATTATAGCTAATTTGCCTACAAACGTCATGTGGTCATAGTAATGTAGCCACTTAGTATATATGGTTTCAAAGGGCTACAGAGAAGGGTTTGTGATGCCTCCATATGAGGTGTGCAGGCCTAGTAACACAACCAGCTAAGGCCAGGTTTCTAGGAGGCTGAATTTCTAGATCTGTTTGCATATTCCTAGATGGCTTTCCAAGTCCACCATATAGTCTCATTCTTCACAAAATGAATAATGAGGGGATCTGTGAGTTCTCAGAGGTAATGGTTAAAAATAAAAACTGTTAGATGTTATTGTTTTGTGATTAGTTTTCAGGACCCAAATCACTGTCCAGTCACATCACCCTTATCCTTTGCTCTAATAAATGCCCCCTACTCTTCGTCATCTTTGGGGATGAATTATATAGTTCATCAGCATTTTATTTCCCGATATAGAACCTAGAGATTGAACCATTCAAAAAATTTTCCAGAAATGGCTTTGTGGGATGTTAATTTAATTCTTCAAATGCTGAAAACTGTTTAAGACATTTTTCAAAGGTTAGGCTATTGAATATTTCATATCATGGAAACTGTATTAAGAAAGAGTTAAAGACTAAAGGGCACAAAAAATGAGGGACAATATACTTGAGGAAATCTTAAGCACTAGAACTTCTCATAAGAATATTAATATATCATTCTTTTTCTTCTCCATCTTGAAATGTCCTCAGGCGCATGTTGAATGAGCTGACTTCATGGTTGTAGTTTTGTTGTTCTTTCCATGTTACTTTGTAATTCTCCCTGTGGCCATCATATTGATTTCAACACTGTGGTCATCACTATAGGAAAATGAAGGCATTAATAACATGGTCTCTATGGACAAATTGTAATAGAAAACTTTATAAATAATTACCCACTAATGGTAAAATTAAAAATATGCATTGTATTATAATGGTCATAATATGTTCATTAAAATTACAACTATGTGACAATGAAAGAACTCATTATGCATTAGTTTATCTTTACATAATATTGCTAGTTAATGGAAGTGTGACGATTACATCTAATTAAGTTTAACAACATTTCTGCACTTATTGTAAATGGACTATATGTTGCTCGAAATAGTGTCTGTGGAGACATTAGTGAAGCTGAGGCGCATCTCTAGTATGGGTTTTGAAATGTAACCATCAGTCCTATCAGAAACCTTAAATTTATGCCTTTTTGTTCGATAACTGGAAATGCAAGTTCTTACCAAGAGTAGCTTTATAAAAAGGTTTCTTGGACTATTTCATTGATACAGTTAAAACACCCATTCGCCCTTCCCCTCTCGCAAATTTGTGTGTGTGTGACTCATTTTTGTTTTGTCTCTAACTATAGACTTGTTATAGTAAACTAGGGGTCCAGTGCACGAATTTGTGTACCTTAAAAGGAACTGTGGGCCACGAGGCTACAGTGGGCACAGGGGCAGGTCTTGGCCCATCCTCCATGCCCCCCTCCCAGCCCCTCCCACCACGGCCCCTGGTCCCCTGTCTGCAGCCCTGCTCCCACCACCGCCACACCCACATGCTGATGGTGCCGGCCCCGCTCGCACCCATTGACAGAGCAGAGTGATTGGGGCCAGTGCCGGCAGCTGGTGTGAGCGGGGCCATCACTGACAGTGGGTGTGAGCAGCAGCTGCTGGCACCGATCTCCCCTCAGGAGCAGGGAGAGATGGAGAAGCCCTGAGGGGCGATTGGGGCCAGCAGCTGCCGTTCACACCCGCTGACAGTGCTGAGTAATCAGGACCAGTGCCAGGTGCCAGCAGTGGGTGTGAGTGGCAGCTCTGGCACCAGCAGTGGGTGAGAGTGCCAGGCAGGATCGTGGCATGTGGGAGCAAAGAATTTTCAGTAACTCCCAGAGGCTCGCCCTGATCACAGTGACTGGTGCCCCACCTTGATCTGGTGCCCCCGCTCACCTGCTCCACCATCCCGCTGTGGTCAATGCTCGCCATGTTCCGCATGAGCCCCATGGTGTTCAGCACACATCATAGTGACTAGTTGTTTGATTGGTTGTTCCATCATTCGGTCTATTTGCATATTAGGGTCATATAGACTAGAGGCCCGGTGCACAAAATTCGTGCACTGGGAGGGGGGTCGGGGGATATCCCTCAGCCCAGCTTGCGCCCTCTCACAGTACGGGAGCCCCGCAATCGATCGCCCCAAAGAGGTAGGCCCCGCCCACCCAGCTGGGGCTCTGTGATGGGTCGCCCCTGCAGAAGGAGGCCCCGCCCACATGCTGCAGCCAACCAGTCAGTGGACTGGGCCTCCATCTGCTGGGCGATCATGGGGCAATGGCCGGGCCCCCAACCAATTGCATCACACCCGCCTTGGCTGGCCTGGCACCAGTGGGTGTCATAGCATGGTCGTCGTCCGGACAGTCGTCCTGTTGTTTGGTCATGCGGTCGATTTGCATATTACGCTTTTATTATTATAGATTTTCAAGTTAGAGGAGTTTCATCCATATTTGGATTATAATGATGGATGGGAGTAGGTGTTTGTTCTTTGCCATAGATTAGAGCATGTGACTGTTCCCGGTATCCTATCTGTGTGACTTCGGCCATGTTTAAAAACTCTCTAAGCTTCAGTATTCCCATAAACTAACTAATATTTATAAATTTCGTCATTAGGGCCTGGCAATGGTAAGCATTAGTAAAAATCAGTTATTATTATGACTTCTTTTACATACATATTATATCAAGAGAATAATTCCAAGTTAGTGTCCCTTTTACTCCCCTGAATTTTAATGATTTGGGTACTCATTCAAACTTATATTTCCTTCCTTGAAAAAAGTAATTACATGTATCATATTAGAAACAGCATAGGGTCTCTCAGCATGTAATCAAAATGTCCCCCAAATGGAGGTTTGAGACACTTGAGCTCTGGAAGGCATTGGCCAAGCCACCTGCGTTTCCAACTGCTCAGGTTTTACTATCAGAATGAGGGTCTGTGGGATTCTTTCCAGACCCTTCGCTACCATCATCAGTCTCAGAGCATCAGGAAGCAGACTGTTCAAGGAAATTCATGTAGGAGTTGGAAGACTCGGTCAGTTGCTACTATGATTCCAAGAATTGATGACACTGGTCTTTATTTTTCTTCTATCCCCATTATATGTTCAGTATACATTAAACTTTCCCTCTGTGAGAGTACTCATTCACTTCCATAGGTCAACCATCAATATTATATGTTATCGTCATCTCTGACACCAATTCTACATCTTGGTCTCTAAAACTAGGTTAGCTATTAGTATTTTCTATGTGAAATTTAATCTGTCTAAAACTTGGCTCTCTTTCCAGACCCAACTCTGATTGTGTTATCAAGACCACCATTTCTTGCTTCATAATATTGATTATAGGAGTATGTGCTTCACTTCTATTTTAAGATTTTCATCAAATTATGTCTAGACTGTTAAAACGTTGTGCATCTCTTCTGTTTTATCTATTTTGTTCTTTAAGTCACATTTTATACTTCTTCCAGATTAATCGTCTTAAATCACTTTTGCATTTCATTCACCTCCCCACAAATCTTTGATGGCTCCTCATCATCTATGTTTCATCTGACATGAGAATTTTGCCCAATTCTCTCTCGAAGTTCGTCACCAACTAGCCCTTACAAATATTCTCCAGCTTAACCAAATAAGTCTGCTCTTCATACACCTTCCCCCAATATAGTCTGAGCTTTGTAGCTTTTCTGGCCCTGATCCCTCATCTGAAGTGCCCTTCCTTTTGTATTTCAGTCATAAAAATCTGTTGAGACACAGCTCAAGAGTCAACCTTTCATGCAGCTGTCTGCAATAGCCCTGTTTATCTCTCGCTCCTGTGAATTCCTCAGGCATTTATTTTCCCACCCTGTATCTTGCACTTTGTATAGGCTGCTTTGGCTGTTTCTTATTCTTTATACATGGTTCTGACTGGCCAATGAGATGAGCATGATGGGAAGCCCCTCCAGGCTGTCTTACATCTCTCTGTGCAGAGCACGCTGTATATACCAGGTCCTCAACAAATGTGATTTTTGCAAGCACTTGGAGACAATACTCAAAAGCCTTCTTGCAACTACTGGAATCTGCCTGGAGCTTATGTTATACTGAGAAGTAATATTTTCTATGCCTCTTTCTTATAGGAATCTTGACAAACCTCTTGGAAGAATTAAGCACAATCTCCTCTGCCCTAAATTCAAAGACCTTCTTGGGGAAGTGTCCTCTTAGCTCAGAGTTCACGGGAGAGGACAGACACACAGGGATCAGCATCATAGCCCTGGTAGCCCTCTCCTGCTGGGGGCAGTTGGTCTCAATCTCCCATTTTAGAAGGGCTTTAACTTCCTTTTTCTGAAAGAGCAAGTGCTGTGTGATCAGTAGCTGATGTCACTTAGCAACCCCCAGAAACAGAAGCAGGTGAACACTGAGCATGCTTGCTCAACTTTGTCACCAACCAGCTAGATAAGCTTGGATAAATCACCTCCTACAACCTCAAGGCTTTATTTCCTCTACTCTAGAATAAATGAAGAGCTTTGACATTAAAGTTTGATGATTTTTGTTTCTTTTATTCAGAAGATCCAAGTAAAATACATCGCATTTGGTAAAAAACAACAACAACAAAAAACTCAAGACAAATCCACCTGATTTTTTGTAGCTCTTCATTTTACAGAGGTTAATCCATCACAAATTCACTTCTCCAATGTCTCTCTCTCCTCCTGCTACCTGCTCTCTCTGTTCCCTCTGTAGCTCTCTTTGTTCTTCCTCAGTGCTCTTGCCTCTGCTACTTATGCTTCTCCATGCCATGGTGTTTTCAGACAGGCTGATTTGATCAGTGTCTATTCTTTCTCCCTTTAAAAGCTTTCTCTGCCCTGTGTATCCTCTAGATATCTGGTAGTGCTGTCATTTTTGGTGGCTTTTATTCTTGTTTTGCTTTCATTTTTCCTTGAGTTTTTTTAACTTTATGAGAGGAAAAGAAATATTTTTTTAAAAAAATATGTTTTTTATTGATTTCAGAGAAAGGAAAGGAGAGTGAGAGAGAGAGAAACATCAATGAAAGAGAAACATTGATCAGCTGCCTCCTGCCACCCAGGCATGTGCCCTGACCAGTAATGGAACCAGCAACTTCTTGGTGCATGGGGCAATGCTCAACCAACTGAGCCACATCAGCCGGGCGAAAAAGAAGTACTTTTATCCTCCCTCTTATTCCAGGACTTTCTTTGTGTTGCATTTTGTAATGCAGCTATGCAGTATGTCTTAAAGTCCAAAAGGATAGTTAGAATGGGTGGTGAGGTTATGCATGATGTCTACTTTCTTCCTGATAGTATCCTGTATTTTTTGAAACTGTTTCATCGTGCATATATACATATGTCTGTAGTTAGAAATAAATTGCAATGAAACTACTTACCTTGGTCAAGGAAAAACAACGAGTGCCTGGCTTTGGATCTTGCTTCTAGCTCTCCATCAAATGTCCTTTTCCTTGTCTGTCTTCACCACCAAGCAGGACCACAATGGCTGGCTGAGCTGGAGACGGACAGCAGGCCTTGGGGATTGTGGAAGTGATCCGATGGTTAGCAGGCGCCTACAAAACTGCAAGTCACGGGTCACTTCTGCTGAATCCCCAGGGCTAGGCTCCTGCTCTTGCTGCCAGTTGTTCCTAAATGGAAGAAATGCAGGAAATAGCACTGACTGCTTGTGAGATCCAGCAGCCTTAGTCCAACATAACAGTTGTGTTTTAAAGCTGTTGATGGTAGGGGATATGGCCAAGACATGATGAGGTTTATTCATTATGATAGCATCACATCGTGATTACAGAGGTGTGTTTTTTAAATTTTTCATTTGATCTATTTATTCATTCATTTACTCATGTTAGCATTCTCATTGATTGTTCTTATTGATTGCTACATGCTCATTTAAGTTGCATGATGTGTTGCTACTTGCTTACTCCTCGTAGATATCAACCTCAAAAAGCAAACCATGGCAGGCCACCCAGAAACTAAGGTAGCAGGAATCACAGACAGAAAGTAGGTTTGTTTTTACATGCCCGTAAAATTATTGCCACTCATTATATCCATGTAAACATAGGCATGGTGCTTCCTGACTATAAATTGTCATGTTCTAAGCATTTTGGTCTTTCAGGATGTGAACCAAATAAGCTTCTATCCTAAGGAATCAACTCACATAGAATAACAAATCAGTATTTCATTTAATTATGCAACAAGCACTTATAGAACATGCATGGCATGCTGTAAATCCTGAAACAACAAATAACATGGGAATGTAAATCTCTTATTTTTAAAAATATATTTTTATTGATTTAGGAGAGGAAGGGAGAGGGAAAGAGAGACAGAAACATCAATGATGAGAGAGAACCACCGACGGGCTGCCTCCTGCCCTCCCCACACTGGGGATTGAACCCGCAACCCAGACATGTGGCCTCACCAGAAATAGAACTGTGACTTCCTGGTTCATAGGTCAACCCTCAACCAACCACTGAGCCATGCCAGCTGGGCAGAACTGTAAAGCTCTTAAAGTACCTCTTCCAGTGAGGGATGCAGACATGTCAACAAATAAATGCAAAACAAAATTATAAAATTTTATTTTAGAAGAAGTAGCTATTTACAGGATATAGTAGAAAAAGGGGTTAATGTTGTAATAAACCATTTTTTATTGTCATGTGAACTAAATTGTCTTTGTATTGCATTCACTGCAATTGGTTGATAAATATGTACAAATGCATATATGAGCTGTCCTGGAAGATAACTTTTATTGCCATTTTATATTCTGGTAATTTATATTCAGTGCTCTTAGTCACTTAGTTTCTCAATATCTCATTTTTCTTATGTGTAAAGTTGGGTTCATAATTCATGTATTCAATATTCAAAAAGTATATAGGTTAGGGATATTAAAAAATATATATTATATCACAAAGTTGATTGAAACGACCAAGTAATACTATGAATCTATAAATAATTTGAGAGTATATATAGAATGAAAGATATTACAACTGTTATTATTAGCTTATCTATGGGAAAACAAGTGATTAAATAAATATACACATATTGTGGAAGACAGATTTATGAAATGTGTGCATGTGGCAAATGAGAAAAATCTAGTATCTTCTCTTTCAGAAATAAGGAACATTCTTATTCATTTGCTAGAGCAAAAGGTGAAGTTTTAGAGGTTTGCCATTTCCGGGTTTGATAGATCATAGATAATAATTGTCCTAAATGCAGGGTAAATGAATAAATCTAAAAATGTGAAGTGCATTGTGTGAGGCCCTGGTAATACTTTTTCTGAATAATAATATTTTCCCATAACTATATATCCCCTAAAATTAATATTTTTTTCTTCTGAACAAATTTCCATATTATTCTGGTCAGCATTTCCATGTATCTTCAAAATAATATTAGTTTTGATGTGTTCATGGTGGTATTGGTCAATTATTTTCCATTGATGATTAAATATCTACAAATCTTATCATTTCACAGCCTACCTATCACTTTATACTTTACCCTTTTCTTAAACTCCTCAAATTGGAGTGAAAACCAAAATGACTTTCTTTGTTCTTAAAACGACTTTAAATAAAATTTGCAATTCAATCTTTTGCATTATAGCATTTGATTGCAAAAAATATAAATTTCCTCTGTGTCAACATGCAATTTTCTAAACTCACTTAAGTGCAGACTGCTAATCATCAAATGAGACTGAGTTCCAAGATAGATTAAAGGACAGATGATTGAGATGGCAATAATTACTGAAGGACCAGGAAGTCCATGAGAAGATCATATTTGGGTCATTAGGCTAGGGATTGTAAATTTAAGCCTAAAGGGATAGTGTTTTCTTTTAGAATGAATTAACCAATGTTATTACTGAGCTATTCTGAGTCACATTTTTTTTTTTTCATTTAATGAGGACTATGTAATTCTCAGTAAATCTGAGTCCGAATTTCTGCTTTACCTGTTTGTGGTACACAACCATTATTTAATGCCTTAAATATTGGAAATAAGTCCTTAACCAAAAATATAGTGGGCATATAAATATGAGGCTTTTATTTTTCATTTTTTAAACCATTTAACAAATCCTTGGCTTTGTACCAGGCACTGTACTAATTATGTCTCTTACATTATCTTGTTTAATCCTTATAATACCTTTAGGAAGAAAAATATTACTCCCCCCTCCACACACACACAGGTAAGTGTATTGAGACAGAGAGACATTGCATACAATCCAAACTTATTTTGTCTAAAATGATTTACAACATATTTGAGGATCTTATTTTATTTTAAAAACTAGAGGCCCAGTGCATAACAATTCATGCACTGGAGGGGGTGTTCTCTCAGCCCAAACTGCCCGCTCTCACAGCCTGGGAGCCCTCAAGGATGGGAGGTGACCCAGCGATCTGGGGAAGGTGATGCCCCCATCACACCTCTGCTGGCAGCGCAAGCCTCGGCCGGCCCTGGTTACCTGGGCCTCGGGCAGCCATGGGCGGCTGGGCAGCCGAAATCCAAGGCTTGCCTGTGCCTCAGGCAGGCCCTGGGCAGCTGGGGGACTGAGGGGACTGAGGGATTCCAGAAGCAGGCTTGCGACTGAGGGGACTGGGTGCCACCATCTGGTGGCTGTGGTTGCCGCCATTTTTGAGTGTGGGGCAGTCAATTAGCATATTCTCTCCTTATTGGCTGTGGGTGCCACCATCTTTGCGACAGCGCGAGGGTCAATTAGCATATTCCCTCTTTATTAGTTAGGATTGTCCCCATTTTGAAAACTAACACAACTATTGATTATGACATCACCATTTCAAGGAGGTGAACCATTGCATATTCTATGAATTCTGTCTTCAGTCCCCAACCAGGAGGCATGATGGAAAGGGGACACCTGATCTGACCAGAGGTACAACGTGGGTGAGCATGTGGCTGACCTACTCTTGCCTTATCAACACAGGGTACTTCAAACTTCTTTTAACCTGTAATCCCATCTGACTGTGTACCCATACCAACACAAGGTGCACTATTACAAAATGAGCAAAAACCTTCTTCTTGATTTCTTTAACTTTTTTCTCAAGTCTTCACATCCTCAAAGGAAATGTACTTTAGAAAATCAAGTCCAAATGAGAAAGCAAAAGCCCCACCTGATAGAAGAGAGGACCATGTCCTAAGAAGTTGACTTTTTAGGCTCAGCTTTCTAGGTCTCTCAGGATACTGATTCAGAGCCCTTTCTCTGAAGCACAGGATTCTCAATTCTGTTAGGTTTCATGTCTATGCCTCTCAGCAGCCTGTTCAGTAAGATATTCTATTGTCTGGTTGTACCCACAATCCTATGTGCTTTCTGCTTTCTAAGGTGAATTTGTTCATTGATAAATATATCATTGGTTTACTCATGTCCAGTGAAGTCTTTTTTTTTTAACTTGCTGAATTATTACAAAAATATAATTAATATAATTTTAATGTAATATAAAAAATGAAATTAATATAATTTTACATTAATAATATAATTGATTCATTTACTTTCATTTTGTATTTTCTCAATTTCTTAAAATCAATTCTAAGGATTTACTTGGTAAATAATAGGTTCTCATTAAGCATTTATTTAAAAATTAATGTCAAAATAAAGAGACTTTCATATTCTAAGTGTGGCAAATGATTAATCTAAACTAATTTTTGCTTATGATAATTGTTCTTCTTAATTTTTGAACCAAACCTTGATACTATTTTTTTAAATACTGATGACCTGTGGTCTCTTTAGGAAAGCCTTCTGATTTCCTTTAATTTTAAGATCATTAGATGAGATGCTATCAAACAACATATTTCAACTTTTTATTAAATGATTTAATTGCATTTAATTTCTGTAGACCTCTGCTTTTCTTCTTTTTAACATTCTTATGTGAGATTCACAGCTATAGCCTCTGCCCTCCTTATATGAAATAGGGCACAACTTTTTATTCTCTCCTTATATCATTATAAGGAGATATAATGCTCCAACAACAATATCCTAAGCTTCCCCTCTTGCTTTTATGCTCATAAATGCTATCTCTCCTCCCTGTCATTCTGGTTCCCACCTTGCCTTCTCTGGCCCAAATTAGGGGCTTCCTTGAGGCTAAGAAGTGGCACCTCCGTGGTGACCCCCCTGCTTTGGCCACATCTAGGCAGAGTGGTTCCTTCTTTCCTTTGGTCTTTAATACTCCCTAAGCAGTGGTCAGATTGTAGACAGAGTTGAGTAAATGTCTTCCTGATCAGCTAAAATGTGAACTTTCTTTAGAGCAAAGGGCAATTTTATTCTTTCTATATCTGCAACACTGTGCTAAAAGAAATTAGCTTGAGAATCAGAAAAGTGGTGATAAGATGAGCTAAAAGGTTCTTTTTCTTCTTTGAAATAAGGACTCAATTGCTCATTGCTAACATACCTTTCTTGAAGGCTGAGTGGATACTGAGATGTTGTTTTTTGAAATGTCTGAAGGTTTTCCATGGTAACGCGGTAATTCTCCCATAGTAATTCTCCCACAGTAACTCTCCACCTAAACTGTTAGTCAAAGTAAGCAATCTCCCAAGGGAGGACATGAAATGTCATATATTATTGGTGTTCCTATGACACCTAAGGGAAGAAGAGAGTTCTGGGGAAATGGCGTAGTAAAAAGTCTTTGCAAAAGAGTTACTGTCAAAACTAAACTAAGCTGTTTCAGGAGACTCTTAACTCTCCCCAATATGTGTAGCTTAAAATAAAACCTAAACTACAGAAATGAAAAAGGGAAGTTTGTTTAAAAGGTTTGGGACTTTGAAAAGCTATATGCTTTATATTTTCAAATTCTCATATGCGTCAATAACTCTTCAGATTTAGGAGTGTTTAAAGCATTTGGTTATTGCTGTAGGTTGAAAAATGTCCTTTTACAAAAGTATACCATTTCTGAAACTCTTTCATTTTCTCTCATCAACTGACTTTCATTTCTATCCAATTGCCACTAAGCCCATTTTGCAATCAACTGAAGATAAGATAGCGTACAGGATGTTAGGGAAATCTGTAGAGAGCTGTATTTTTCTTATTTGCATTCATGCAGTTAGTAACCATTAGTTAAGCACCAAGGAAATGTAAGGCATAGTGTTGGACCCTGAGCTTATAACACATCAAACTATAACAAGCACCGATGACAGTATAAACAAGTCACTATCCTAGAAAAGAGGACAGAATTAATTTGGACTGATTGGAAGTAGCTTCTAAGTGCCAGGAGTGTGATTTAGACACATTATTTAACCTCTGTGTGCCTCACTTTTCTATAAACAGAGATAATAACACCACCTCATAGGATTTCGTGGAGATCGAAATTTTATACATTCTCAGTGCTAAGAACAGTTGCTAATACCTAGTATGTGCTTAATAGAATATAAATACGGTTGGTTTCACAAAGGATATTCTGGACTCTTTAGGAGGAAAGATGAGAAAGGACTTCCCAGACAGAGGTAACAGTCTGAATAAGAACAAAAGCATGGAAGTATAAAGTATGCTGGAGGGTTCAATGTGGTAGAATTTTTTAATGGGAAATATTGAAAAGATGTCCTCAAAATGTAGTTAGGCAGCAAATCAGAAAATGCAGCCCTTGCTGGTGTGGCTCAGCTGGTTTAGCATCCTCCCATATATCAAGAGGTCACTGATTTGATTCCCAGCCAGGGCACATGCACAGGATTGGCGTTTCTCTTTCTCCATCTCCCTTCCTTTCTCTAAAAATTCAATAAAAACATTTTTTTTAAAAAAAAGGAAGAGCAGTGTATACCAGATCATGAATTTCCGACCATGATATTTATGTTTTCAAAAATGAACTTGTGGCATATATAAACGATGTTTTGTAAAGGAGATACAGCCAAAGGTCTAAGTTAGGATTACTGGTTAGGTTATTCCAATGGCCCACGGTAGAGATGATGCGACTAGGATGGGGATGTGCTATCCTTGAGAAGGCAACAAAAATCAGGATTTGGAAGCAAAGATTATACCAAGGGCAAAATATCCACTACAGGTACATTCTTTCTCTTTTCTAGAAAATAGAATGGTTTTTGATAAAATCATGTTGTTGTTCTTCAAATTCTGTTTTAGATTTTTACTTTCAAACCACCCAGGAACATTATAGCCTCATATACTATAATTGATTAATTTTATGACTCACTGTTTAAAAAAAATGGAAATTTCAAACTTGTTTTTTTTATAATGAGAGTCCCTATCTGGCAATAACTAGGCAGAGAAAATAAGATTAAAAAATGTACTTTTTCTCAGTATCTGAGTAGAAAGAGAAACAGGAAGCAAAATGGACACCAGTCCTTAAGGAAATAGGAGAAAATATGGATGTGCTCAACCCAAAGGTGTATGTACCTATACTTATTGTTTTAATGAAAATAAATATCATTTGTTCAACCATTACTATATGGCAGTCCATGGGACATATATTACATTGTCTTATTTGATCATCTCAAAAACCTTATGAGGCAGGTACAATTATTACCTTTATTTTACAGGTAAGGAAATTGAGCCTCAGAAAGAGTATAATTACTTGTTTAAGCCAGCAGAAGAAGGAAATATGGGGTGGGGAGAACGTGTTCATGGCAGGATTTGAATCTATATTTGATCTAGAGCCCAAACACTTAGCTGTACTATACTGAGAACACACAAAAAGCACTGGCAGAAAATACCTAAAAGCTGAATAATTTCTCATTGAGACAAGTAACATTATCCTTCGTCAACAATGGTTCTTTCTTTGGCCATTGTCACTAATACACACCTTGGTAAGCTTCCCTGGATGTCCGTCTCAATCTTCAACCCATTTAATTTCTTTAAACACCTTTTTGATGGTCTCTCATTCATCAGTTAGTTAGAGCCTTTGGTCACCCATATCTGTTCTTTCAATCCACTCCGATAATCACTGATGTGCAGGTGCATGAAGCAAGTGATGTGACTGAGTGGGAGGAGTCTCCGCGTCAGAGGTAAGAGACTGGGACCTCTAACTGTGTGGCCTGGGTTAGGTGAAGTAAGTCAGTAGTAGTTTTCCTTACATAAAATGATTGATGTCCATTCCCCTCCAGGATCTAATGGTTAGTTAACTCTACATTTTGCCACCTGGAGTTTATCTATAGAAAAACAGCATTCCAAGCTGAGTTTTTCCTCCCACTCCAACTGTCTCTTCTACCAGTTGATGTGAACATAGGGGCTACACACTAATTTTCACATTTCCTCAAGCAAAACACAAACACAAAGGTAAATCTGACACCTCCCCAAAATACAGTATATTCTATAACCCAAAATCAGTGAGTTTCCTTTCTTATGGCATAGCCACATCATTGTTTGCTGTCGTTAGCATGGCATCGTTCAGTATTTACAATATTGATTTTATTCCATGGCTGTCCAAGATGCAGCCTGTCCATGTTGTAAAATAATTCATGTCTGGCTTTAGGGAGCCAGGGTGTGAACTAGAAAAAAAGTAGGAGGTACTTCTTTCGGCTCAATCAATCAAGAACAAACTCTTACTTTTTTCATCTCTTCCCAACAACAGACTTGTTACCTAATGAGAACCCCTGACTTGCACCTCCGCTGGCATTATTCTTACACCACCTAGCAAGTGTCCTGATTTGTGGATGTCTTAACACTGCCCCTTTGCGACCCCTTTTCTCAACAACAGAACATGATCTCCAATACAAATATGTATTTAATTAATTATTTTTTTAAGACTTAAAAATTCGAATGGAATCAACTTGGCTATTCCTCTTTCATCAGATTCCTAGGGAATTCAGTCCTTTTTGCACAGATAGGACTGATGAGAAAGATCAAAATGGTCTCCTACTGTGTGTAAGATCTTTTCTCTTTTAATTACTGGTTTTCTGCAACTTTCTTCTGTGATCTCTCACATCTAGAGCATCACAGTTTTGATTACTCAAAACTTCTCTTCTTTGAAGTCCCCATCTCTGGATTCTTGGGAGCACCTACCTGGTTTTATTCCAGCAGGTTTACTGTTATCATTTTTAATTATGAGTGTCTTCACCAACCAAAGCCAAAGGCAGACCTGTCATTGTAAATTCAAACACTTCCTGGAGAGTTAAGGCAGTGTGATCCAACTTGACCTTAAAGAGTGACAACTCTATCGGTTCATCCAGCCTAGAAATGGGAGGGCTGTACCTCCTGTCTGCAAGATTTTGTTGGAGAGTACAAAGCAGGGCTTCTTCTTAGAAGTGCTGGCAGGGCCAGATGAATTCTATCACAACACGGTCCTCTGCAATTCCTAAGCTTCCTTCCCCTTCTCTACCCCACTGCCACCAAGAATCCCTAAACCAAAAGGATCTTACTTTATACTTTTAATAGCTTTGGTTGAAGTGTGAGGGAGACTGTGGCTTAGTTCTCTTGGCCTTTTCAAAATTTTTAAATGTAATGATTTCTAAAGATTATTTTATAGGTTTTGAAAGAAATGATTTGAAAACAAAGATAGGATAGAAAGCAGCATTCTGATCTTGCCTTATGCATTACAAGGAGGTCAGGCTCCCACCCAGGAAAGATGGCAAGAAAGTTATATTTCATGTAAATACTGTTTTCTCTTGCTTTCTAGGAGACTCTATAATGGTTGCAATTTGGCATCTTAAAAACTGTGGAAGTGTAGAAAACAGTATTTTCCATTACTTTTCAACACAAATTTTCATTGGCGTATTTTTATTATACTTGAGACCAATGTTTCAGGTAACTAGAATTGACTTCCTACGTGTCACAGAATCAGAAGCAAAAAAGTTGAAGTCTTTTTGGAAAAGGAGGATTAGTTTTTAAATTTATGATAGACTTGGGTGACTTTAGGTTTCATTGTATCCACACGTTTTTTCTTTCCCAGTGAGTCAACTGACAGCTACTGACATGGCATTTCATCTTTAACATTCATCTCTCTAGAATTGATCAGAGTATAGACCCATAGAGCTAGATGAAAGGATATTAGAAGATTCTTTCTCAATCTACCCATTTTTCTGAAGCTGGAGGAAAAAACCCTCCATATATGCTCTAAATGTTTTCTCCAATATTTTTCTGACAGCTTCTACAACATTTGTTTACCCATTTAGTAACAATTTTTACTCAGTACCAATTCTGGACCATGCATGGTGCCAGACAAACAGTCTAGTCAAAGACAGAAAGTTCATAAAACATCAATGAAACTGGAAACATTTTCAGGGATCAGCTCCTAAAAAGCCGCATGTGCCATTCTAATCTTGAAAATAACAATTTTTAAACATCCCTGAAAGATCAAAATGGCAGTGATGTTACCATACATTCACATAGCACCTTTACTTATCAAACTATTTTCTTGAGTTTGATGCCATTAAGAACAGGGTGTCTTTCTGACTCCTGATTCAGATAAGGGAAAGGAGGCTTGTCCAAGGTCACACCACTAGTGAGCTACAGAGCAGCCATAAGAACCCAGGCCATGGATTCCTATCAAAGAGTTCATTGTTCAGCCTCTACTTATACACTTTGAGTGTAGGTGGTGGTATTTCGCCTAACAGCTTGCTTGCTCATGGACAAGTGCTTAAGTTATCTGAAGATAACCAAGTCTTCTCTTTATCCTTGGTAATTAATGCTCACCATAGTTGCTTCAACTTAGTCAATGCTCAGTCAATGACTTTCTACGTGATGTAGTTTATGTTGTCTGGATTTTACATCACAACTCTCCTTTATTTCTGCCCTTAAGGGGGAAAAAGTCATGAAAAAAATCAATGAGGAGAAAATAGCTGGCCTGGATGTAAGCAGAAATTAGTTTTTCTGATGAGTCTTGACCATGCTAAATGCCCTTATCTTACAGGGAGTGTTAAGTGCATAGGATAGGGTTGAGGCTCTGGTAGGGAGTCACTAATGTCAGTCATCTACTTCCTTTCTCCCTCTTTTCTGGAAACATGAGCGGGGGAACAGCATCTAACAGTGAGCAGAGTCACAACAAAAAGAAGTCCTAGCTCTCTTCTTAAGAGACAACTCTGACAAGTCTCGTGCCTCTGCTTATTAGACTTAAGCAGGACTCTCTTCCTCTCATTACCAAGGACGCTGAACTCACGTAAACCCCTCCCAGTCATCTGGAACTCAGAAGATTTTTGTCATCAAATGATACTTCTTAAGCAGTAATGTTTTACTTTCTCCACTTTGTTAATCAAAGGCATATAAAAATGCTGAACAGAGCTGCTGATGTGTCTGAAATAGTCAATATTGACTAGAGAATTCTAAGTCCAAATAAAGAAAGCGTGATGATTGTAGTTAGTATGTACAGCCTTATCATAGATACATCCAGGTTTCCATTCAGCTTTGTCAGCAGTGGAGTATGGTTTCTCACCTTGGTGAGAACTTCAGAGACGACTGAGAACCATGTAGGATGTGACGTGGGAGCATCTCTTCCTGGAAGATTTCTCTGATGCCCATGTTGGGCCAACTGTCAGAGAACTCTGCATGCAGCAATGTCAGTGATGTTCAAAGTGCAGTCCCAGGCCAGCAGCATCAGCATCTCCTGGGAGCATGTTAGAAATGTCAATTCTTGGGCCTCGCCCTAGACCTGTTCATCGGAAACCCTGGCATGGGGCTCTGAAGTCAGTGTTGAAACCAACCTTCCAGGCGATTCTGATGCATGCCCCCTATTGAGAACCCCTGCTCCTTATTGGCAAACACAGCATACCAAAGCTTATCTGCTTATATGTGTGCCTTCATACTGGACTGGAAATTGAAGGTAGGGACCGTTTATTTTTATATCCACATTATATACACATCATGTGTGCCTGCATGTGTGTTTTTAAAAAGTGGGATCACGCCAAAACCGGTTTGGCTCAGTGGATAGAGCGTCGGCCTGCGGACTGATAGGTCCCAGGTTCGATTCCGGTCAAGGGCATGTACCTGGGTTGCGGGCACATCCCCAGTGGGAGATGTGCAGGAGGCAGCTGTTTGATGTTTCTCTCTCATCGATGTTTCTAACTCTATCTCTCTCCCTTCCTCTCTGTAAAAAATCAATAAAATATATTAAAAAAAAATAAGATTAAAAAAAATTAAAAAGTGGGATCACACAATGTACACTGTTATAACTTGCTTTTATTTGCCCCAACAATATGTCATGAACATTCTTTCTTTTGGATACAGATATTTTATGATATGGTATTTGATGACGGTGTAGCATCTTCTAATATTGGTTACATCAATATTTATTTAATTAGCAATTATTGGACAACTTGGCGTTCTTTTTAAAATTAAATTTTATGAAAATAATGCATGCATACTTAAAAGTCTGTTTAAAGATAGCCCACTCACTCTTCCCCACTGTTTACTCTTACTCTAGGGGCAATCATTTCCCACCCCTTTAAATGATGCTATTGCTATCCATGTTTCTAAATAGCATATATGTACTTCTCTGGTGTAGACCTTTTCTATGAAATTCCTGTGACGGCAGTTGAAATTTTTTCTCTCTCACACATTCTCTACTCATTCTTCCAATATAGATTCATCAAAGCCAAAAAGTGTGCTATGATTATATTTCTTCTCTTGAAAATATTTTTTAGTGATATTAGTGGTTTTGTATTTTGACTTGCACAATTTTCTAAATGGTTCAAATACACTCCCATGTGCCCATCAGTTTCTCCCCTCATATTCAGACACACTGCCTC
This sequence comes from Myotis lucifugus, assembly GCF_000147115.1. Classification (NCBI taxonomy): domain Eukaryota; kingdom Metazoa; phylum Chordata; class Mammalia; order Chiroptera; family Vespertilionidae; genus Myotis; species Myotis lucifugus. Next base: position 3,017,680 of record NW_005871073.1, read on the forward strand.
ATCTGGACAGGTCCTCCTCTGAGCCTCTTACGTCATTGTCATCACGGATCCCTATATCCCATTTGTTGTTGGATTTCTGGATCCTTTCTTTTTCTTTCTTAGCTAATGCCTTCATTTTGCTGGATTACATCTACTAGAAGCTTACAGAGAAAGGGTGGATAAGAAAAATACATTTCTTGCATTTTTGTCTGAAAGAATCTTTATTCTACCCGCATTCTGGATTGATAGTGTGGTTACGAATAGAGTTTAGCTGGGAAAAATTTCATTAAGAATTTTGGAGAAATTTTCCCATCATTTTCTAGTTGGGAAGTCTGGTACTCTTTTGATTTTTTTTTTTATCTTTTGTGCCTGACCTGATTTTTTTCCTCATTAAAACTTTAAGAAGTTCTCTTCATCACTGGAGTTCTGATATTTCAATGTGATATGCTTAAGTGTGGGTCTTTTCAAATGAATTGTGCTAGGCTTCGGTGAGCAGTTTGAATGTGGAGACTGCAGTTGTTCTTGCGCTCTGGGAAATTTTCTTGAATTATTTCTTAGATAATTCCCTCCTATTTTTTTATAGCTCTCTTTGGAACTTCTATTAGACAATGGATTTGTTTTCAAAGTTTCTTTAATTTTTCCAAATTTCATCTCTTTGTTCTTTTATTTTCTTTCTGGCAGATTTATTTAAATGTATATTTCAGTCATTAGGTTTTTAATATTCAGCTATTAAATTTTCCATTTTTGAGAGTTCTTTTGCGTTCTCAGAGTGCTTCAGTTTCATAACAACCTGTCCTTATTTTATGGATGCAATATCTTTTCTTATTTACACCATGTCATTACATTTTCTTCTGTTTTCTGCACCTATTATGAATGCATATAGGGTTTTTTTTATCATTTCTTTATTTTCTGTTGGTTTTTATTTTCAGGTTTCATTTTCGAAGCTTTCCTCATTTATGCCAATCTCTTGCTGCTGATTTATATTTAAGAATAAAGCAACAAGTTAAGGCTACTGGAAAGTCATGTTGAGTGGAGGGTTTTGTGTATGCTGGTCTTGTTTAGCCAACTTTGGGGGAGGATTCATAATTTAATATATGTAGGTTTTTTTTACTCTAGGGGGACATTTTATTTCTTCAAGATATGCCCCAATTTGCTGGGGACATCACCTTGGTGGTTAAGATGCTGAGGACCTCGCCAGTTAGTGTGCAGATTTGGGAGTTTTGGCTACAAGGTCTTAGTCCCACTTTCCATTGTATCTACTGCTCTGTATTTCAGTTACTCTAGAAGACAGCACTTTGCCCACTCACTTGGGGAGGACCAGAGTTGCTTAACTATTCCCTAACTACTGACTTTGAACGCAATACTTCCTCCTCTTTTAGCCCAGCATTTTGCTTGGCCTTTTAGGGTAGCTTGGATTCTTAGTCTGGCTGCTACTATCACTATAAATAAAAATTGCTTATATTTTCAGAGCCTCCTTTTCCTTCTCATAAAATGCCAACCTCACAGGTGCATCATAAGGATGGAATGAATTAAATATGTGAAAACACTTTGTGAACTAACTGTAAAGCACAGTACAATCCTGCAGCAAGATGGTAACTTCTCTGTGCGGGCTCCTCATACTTTTCCACCAGCATGCCCATCGCTACAGATTTTGTATGGTCTGCTGCAGTTTACAAAGTGCGTTTACGTATTCCTAAAGGCAGTGGAGAATAACTTGCCCCTCCAGAGTCTGAAAGCTAATGAGAATTTTTTTTTAAGTCTTGTATAATCTTAAAAATACACGTGGATCTTGCATCGTGCTCCATACGTATGTGTTTTAATAGGAAAGTAATGTTCTTAAATCCCTTGTCATGGAGTGAAACAACAATTCAGGAAGATGTACAGTAGTATTTCTGGGATTTATATACCTCCTAACATGTCAGTAAATACCCCTGCGATTGCACATACCTCTGCTTAAGTTGTACAGAAACAACCTCTGAAACATTATTTCTGGGAAATTTTGTTCCTTCCATTTCCTTGTAGCTGTTTTTTTAAAGTTAAATTCAAGATTAGCTGACAAATTAGCATAGATAGAGATATGGGAATAGAATGGAATTGATTGTGGACTGCTAAGGGGAGTAGCTTATTACAAGTGTATAACATGTTTGCTCCCTGTTGCTACACAAAACAATAAAAATTGTCAGGGGAGTCAAGAAGAAAATTAGCAATGTTTCTATATTGCAGGGAAGAAAAGTGGTGACATTGGGAACAGAAATTATAGGCTATGCTCCTATAAATAAATTCAGATTTAAAAATGTGAACTTTGTTGAATACATGAAGTCTACTTCCTTTGCTGTGTGTCCACTACAAGGAATGGTATATCCCATATTAATTGTTTTAAAATGGAAAAAATTTCTACTTCTATGAGGTGTTTTTACATTGTCAGTGCGATAGGATGCTTTTCATAATTTTCTCCCTTCCACAATTTTCATCAGTCTTTTACTCCTAAGTAAATATCCTTCTAAGTGAAAACTGTATTCATGCTTAGCTAACACAGTTTTGATGCAAACCTCTAGACCCCTCTCAAACATGTTTCTAGCCCCAAACAAATCCCTTAGTTCTATACAGAACTTCTGGAGCTGCCATGGTGTGTGTGTGTGTGTGTGTGTGTGTGTGTGTGTGTGTGTGTGTATTAAAATACACATAACATGAAATTTACCATTTAACTATTATGAAATATACAATTCAGTGGGGTTTAGTACATTTACAATGTGTAAGCCTCATGACATCACCCAAAAGGAAAAACCGTACCTATTAAGTAGTTACTTTCCCTTCTACATTTCCCATCCCCTGGCAATCACTCATTAGTCTGCTTTCTGTCTCTATGGATTTGCTTATTCTGAATATTTCATATGAATGAATGCATTCATGCAATATGTGGACTTTTGTGTCTGGTATCGTTAGCATAATGTGCTCAAGGTTCATTGATGTTTAGCATGTATCAGTACTTCTTTCCTTTTTGTATAACATGAAATTTGTGCACGGGGGAGGGGTGTGTGTGTCCCTCAGCCCAGCCTGCACCCTCTCCAATCTGGGACCCCTCGAGGGATGTCCGACTGCCCTCTCACAATCTGCTGCCTACCAGCCTGATCATCCCCTAACCACTCCCCTGCCAGCCTGATCGACGCCTAACTGCTCCCCTGCTGGCCCAATTGCCTCTAACTGCCCTCCCCTGCAGGCCTGGTCACCCTTAACTGTCCTCCCTTGCAGGCCTGATCGTTCCCAACTCCCCTCCCTTGCAGGCATGGTCCCTCCCAATTGCCTTCCCCTGCTGGCCTGATTGCCCACAACTGCCGGCCAGCTTGTGTCCACATGGGGGCGGCCATCTTGTGTTTTGGAGTGATGGTCAATTTGCATATTACCTCTTTATTATATAGGATAATATTTTGTTGAATGGATATACCACATTTGTTGGTACATTCTTCAGTTGATGGACATTTGAATTGTTTCCACCTTTTGCCATTGTGAATAGTGCTGCTATGAACATTCTTTACAAGTTTTTGTTTGAACACTGGATTTCAGTTCTTTTGGGTCTATTCCTAGGAGAAGAATTTCTGGTTCAAAAGATGATTTTATGTTTAACTTATTGAGGGACCACCAAATTGTTTTCCACAGTGATTGTATCATTTTACATTCCTACTAGCAATGTATAGGCCTTCCAATCTTTCTATATCCTTGCCAACACTTGTTTTTTTCTTCTTTAAATAGCCATTATAATCCATGTGAGATGACATCTCATTATGGATTTGGTGTACATTTTCATAAAAATTAATGAAATTGAGCATCTTTTCAGGAGCTTATTGGTTATTTCTATATATATTTTGAAGACATGCAAAATATTTTGCCCATTTAAAAATTGGGTTGTTCATCTTTGTGTGTCATGTTTTAAGCATAAAACTCCAGACAAATGGAAGCTACTCTTTGTTCTAGCTGTTTTTCTTTTTATTAGAAATCACACAACTTGTAAAAGTCTTAAGAATAAATTTTGCTAAGTTCTTTGTCCACTATTCACTAAGAAGTCTTTCTCATATCTTTCTCTTTGATCATTGGTCCTCTGACTCCATCTGTCAATAAATAAGCCAACCTTTGATTTTAGGAAATAAATGAGACACCACAAAACAGAGTCTTAGTATTACATCTGAAGTTTCATCACGGTGGGTATCCAGGAGTAAGCAATGCCATCAAAGACAATTGCTAAGTGGGTCTGACTTCATTTTTCTTCATTTGCATTGGTAATTTATCTAAGTAATAACATTATTATAACCCAAACCAGAATCCTATTATTTTTCACTTACTTGATTTAATATATAGAGATGGAGTCCTTTAAAAAGCATTTGCTTTTCTTCCTTACATCACCAAAATTACTCTCGATGGAAACACTTAACCTTTTAGATACAATGACTAGGTGGGAATTAGAACTTCTGATTTTGTTCAAACATGTTGGTAAATGGGTAGGAGAAGGAATGGTAGCTGGTTTTACTGTGGCTGGGTTAGGCTCCTGTGAGCCTTAAGTCAAGTGAGTAGGAGTGATGTCTGTGATCATTTCATTTGAATGTCTTATTTATTGCAGATCATGGCACAAAAAGATCCAACTTAGGAAAGCTGGAAGTGAAATTAAACCCTGGCAGTCAAGATTGGTCATTGTCTTATTTAATCAGGCTCTGTTTTTTTTCTTCTCACCTATAAAATTATTCTTTATGATACTCTGTATCTGCTGATACTTCGTATCCTCTATAGATTCCTCTAATTATGCCAAACATATATCAATGATCAGTTATCATTTGAACCTTTATACAACTTTAATAAGGTATGTGTTTTATATTTAAGTAGTTTCTCCCCTAGTGAGTGCCCATGGCAGACTTTGGAGTTTGATAGCTCTTCACTCCTTATTTTATATTTCATCTCGAAGTAATTATACGCTGTGCCCTTAAGTCTCAAAAGCAGCAAAATATTTAAAAGTACACGATTACACACTGCAGATAACAATATTAAATCTTCAGTAAAAGACACTCCAGAACAAGGCTCTGCATGCTGGAGTCTTTATGCCACTTCTTTCTTCTCTAAAAGCTTCTGTCTCAGCGTGGGCATCTCTTATCCTTGTTACAAGTTCAGGGACCTGCCTCAAAAAGTCTAATCATTCATGATGCCATTTTGCAAAGGAACTCTTGCCACCAGCTCTGAGAGACAAACAAAATGTGATTTTGATGTTGACAGTGATCATGATAAAAACAGTGAGCATGTGTTTTACTACTGGTGCTGTGCTAAGCTCCTTATTATACATCATCATGTTTAAGCCTTACCATAATCCCACTAGGTGGCTGTTATTACCTTTGCATTTTACAGATGGAAAGACTGAGGCTCAGAAGGTTGTTTAAGGTCACTCAAGCAGTAAAATACAGAATAAGGATTTAGTCTTAGGTTAGTTACCCTTATGGAGTCCCTGAAATGCAAGCTGGGTAGGTTCTTGGAGGTAGCTAGCATGCTTGGTCTTTAACGTGACCTCCTCTGGAAAGTGTACTTGACTTTCTCAGTTCGGTTGACCGCATGGCCTCCTGTTTCCTCTGCACCCTGTTGTCAGCTACATAGTAATTATCTCCATATTGTCATCTTGTTCCTGAATTGCTAACTTCTGGAGTATCTCTCTTCAGGACACAACACAGAGCAGGAACTCAACATTTGTGGAAGGAATGGTTGAATTATAATGGGAAAAAAATAAATTCATGTATGTGTGTAAATGAATTAATAGGTTGTTTCCTGCCCTTCTTCCAATTCGTAATATAAAATGGGTGCAGCCATCTCCATCGGTTCCTGTATAAATTACTCCATTATTTTTCTCTTTAGTTGCTTCAGTCCCCATCATTTCTTTTTTAGGGTGCCTTGTGCTTTCTTAATTTCGACAATTGGCACTATATATGCACTAAACCAAATCCAGCCTTTTAAAACTGTAGGTGTCTACCCATTAGTGGGTCTTGAAATTAGTTTAGTGGGTGGCAGTCAGCATTCTTTTTAAAAGAAATAAACAGACTAGAAAAGAATACAACTTCTCAGCATGCATGGCACATAAAATGACACAGTATTTGTTTCAGATGGATGGATAAAAAGAGGATCCATATCTATCAATAGCATTGATTAAGTATCACACATTAAGACATGTTTTAAGCACTGAAAAATGCCACATGGCATTGAAGACAGTGTATCTCTACATGTTCATGAAGAAAAACATTTTGCATTGTGACCCAATATACATCTGAGTGTGCCCTAGATTGCTAGGCAAAGTATATTGCTTAGTGTTTGAAATACACTTTCCTAAATGATATCCAATGTCTAACTTGTAGTTAAACATCACTTGTCCTGCGTAAACAGTTCCTGGAGTTTAATATTTACTCAGCTTCTATAAAAATTATGTCCAAAGTTTAGAAATTTTAATCCCAGTAGAATTATTTTAACATCATCTGATAAAAAAAATGCTACAGAGAATTTTAATAGGGAAGAAAACAGAAAGTTTTTAAAAAATTAATAGTGGAAGCTTCACTTTGAAATGCACAGAATTACTTTATTTTGTACTTGTCTTTAAATTTGTTTCCCCAGATGTTAACCTGAAAGCACTGTAGCTGTAGTTAAGTCGTGGGGGCTCCCTTCATGTCAGTCAATGGCATTAATATAGGATTTCACTTTAACTTGCTGTGAGAGAGCCAGGCTTTGCTGTGGAATCCATTCATGTGCAGAGCTGCCTTGCACAGCTCATTGGAGATAAGACAGTTTTGACTTCACATGCCAAGCTTTTGCCATTTTGTGTATTTTTAAATTGTTTATGACTCTGCAGAGACATGCTTTTGATCGGACTAGTAGCAAATTGAAAATGTTCTTAAAAATATTGAATACCAAAGTACATACCCATGCAATACCGCTCTTCCTAAAACAAACATTTGTTATGTGCTTATTCTGAGTTAGGCCATTGTTGGACAATAGGTGACAAAATTCTATGGGTAGACTGAAGATCCTTGCATTTGCCTGCCCAGATCCACCCTCCACCCTTCACCTTGCTCTCTGCCCTGGGAGATTGCAGCCAATGGCTCTCTATCCTGTTGGCTTCAGTTTGGTTTAACCAGTGGAAACACTAGCACATCAGAGGGAGGGAGGAGGGTAAATGAAGTATTTACTGTCCCAGCTCCCTCCTTGTTGGCTCTGTGTGTTCCGGTGACCATTCCCCCTCCTATTGTTTTTCCCTGGTACCAGGCTTGTGTTACTGCGCTCTCCACTGTGCCTTCTCTACACCCTTCAGCATTGGGTACCTTGACTGAGCACTGCTTTAACTCTAAACCTTTTGCTTTAAGACATTTCAGTTCTCCTGACTTACTCCTCATCTAATTTTTCAACATGCACAGTTGAAACAATTTCAAAAGATATATGTGCATTTATATGTTTCCAGGAAGTTATCTTATTAATCAATACGGAAAGGCATTTAAAACCACAACCTCTGGTTCCTGCAGTGTTTTATCTCTACCCAATTGATACTTGAAAAGCTCAATAAATATTTGTTACTGTGGATGATGTTGCTCATGACCCATGAAGGAGTCATAGCATTCATTGTTAATTACCTGGTTCACTAGGCTTCCTGGTAGATATCCAGAGAGGAACAGTCTTGAGGGAGAGTAAGAAGTCACCACCTTGCTAACAAATGTGCCACCAGCCCCCACTTCATGAGTCCTAGTTGAGCATTGATTGCTATCTGCTCTCAGAGATGAATGAAAAAGGGTGAAGTAATAATTTAAACCCCTGGCAACTGCAATCACAGAATCAGTGACCATTTATTCATTGCCTGTTATATGCCAAGCATTGTACTGGACTGGCAGCATACTAGAATATTTAAATTAGCATCTTATTCTGTCATCGCAAAAAATTCTGTTTTATAGGCAAAGAAGCTGGGAGTTAAAGAGAATGAGTGACTTGTCTAGAATTGCACAGCTAGTTTCAGAACGAGCTTTGGTTTTACTGTCTTATCTCATCTTCCAAAAGCCTCTTTGTTTTTGCCACCAACTCACCAACTTTGCCAAAGGTCACATATGCCACCATGTTTGATCTCTTCAAAGTTTCAAACATGTTTTTAAATTAGGCATTCTATACATTGCCAAAAAAATCTGATTTGGATTAATCTCCTTTCTTTCCAATGGTAAAAGAGTAGAAAACATGGCATTTGTGGATTTGTGGGAGAATAAAGAAGAAAAAATGTGTTGTATATTAGCAAAGGACCTGGGTAGTTTTAGAGCAACACCACCAACACTTTATTTCCTTGGAAGCCAGCATATCCCAGAATTTCTGCACTAAGAAAAGGGACTGAGGCGAACAGAAAACAGAAAGCCAAGGAGTCTATCTGAAAACTGTCGGTATCATCTCTATGGGGAGTTATGTTGTTTTGACTTCAATGAAAAAGCAAAAGAAAGCAAGCCAGCTGGTTATAAATTTAATTTATGAAAAATAATACAAAAGTCTAAAGCATCCAACAGTACAGCCATTGATTCTTCTTTCTTGTTCCTTGGGGAGCCATTGCTGTATTTGATATGGTGAACTTCAAATTGTCTTACTTTATCATTTAAATGTCACATCAGCCATACACAGAGAACAGCTGGGGAGTTGCACGCTTACTGGGAAAAGACCGGAGAATGTTTCTCACTTCTTTAGGAAAAAAAATATTACTTGGTTGACAGTTTTTTCCCTGTTGTGAGGATAGCTGTTGTTTTCCTAATTCTTTTCCTCTTCTTTGTTTCTACCCCAAGGTTGCATTTCCTAGTTTCTGTGGGAGGACGTGGGAAAGGGTAAATCATAATGTTCCGGATCTATGGTCTTTCTTAACCTCTGGGATTATTTTCTTTAACATAGTTGTTGGAAAGTCGGCTGTTACCTGCCAGAAAATAAAACAACCGATTTTTCATCACAAGTTAAATAAACATTGAAAAATCAGCATTCTACAAGGACCATTAGCTTATGTATCACTGTAAAATATTTCATGACTCTTGGTAAAAAGGGTGCTCATATAAAAAATAAATTGTGTTATAACAAACATTTCTCCCTGTCATGGTTTGTAATAGCCCTAATATAAAATAAATCTAAGTTGAATAGTGTGAGTCTCCAGAAAAACTGACCTTCAGTTTCTAATAGTTGGATTAAATCATCGTGACGATGACAGTCTCAGATATAAGGAGATACAAACTTGTATCAACTCCCTCGATCATCTTTTATTTAGAAGAGGAGTGATGTCTCAATGAACTGAAATTGCTCTGTAGTGACCCATTTTATTTATGTTTCTGCGTATTCTGACTATCACTTCATACACGGTGCCAAAGAGAGTTCTGCCCATAGCTCCCCGGGGTTCTTGAGAGAGCAACCCACAAAAATACATAGATTAAAAACCATGATCAGTTACCATTTTACATCTGTCAAATGATAAATAATTTTTGAAGTATAATAATCTCTGCTGGTACAATATTGGTGAAACTGCTGGACTCATATCCTATTGATAGCATTTAAAAAAACATTTTGGCAATACATAAAAGTATCCATATCCTTTGATACTATATTTACACTTCTGGGAATTTAGCCCTAAAAAATCCTTTAGCCGAAGTAAAAATAAAAAGATGATGTTCCTTGTAGATTTTTTTTTATATTAGTGAACATTTAGAAACAACACAAATACTCAACAGTTAAGATACTTTTATTCATTTTTAATATATATATATATATATATATATATATATATATATATATGAAGTCTAAGTGATAACATGTGAAATTTTATTATATAGGGCTCAGTGAAAAAATTCTGATTATGAGAATATAAAATTATTGGATACATATAAAATGGAATTTGGTAAAATGTGTTCAGATTTAGCTTTTAAATTTTATTCTAGTTTTATAATGTTGTTTTGCATTTAACAATAATTAAGGCCTAAAAATTACTTGACTGTGAAGATTAATATCAGTGAAAAGTTTGTTGTGTTTTTTTATTCGAACTTTGTTAAGATGCAGGGGTGGGGAACCTTTTTTTTTTTGCAAAGGCCATTTGGATATTTATAACATCATTTGTGGGCCACACAAAATTATCCACTTGAAAAGTAGCTTGCTATATGTGATCAAACATTTAATTAACTCACCCCTAATGACTTGGCCGGGCCAGATCAAATGCTTTTGCAGGCCTTATACATCCCAAGGACCAGATGTTCCCCACCCCTAGAACTTAAGAGAATTTTAGTTGTTCAGAAGTAAACTTTTGAGGCATGAAAGTGTCAAGAATTTGGGAAATTTACATTTAAATTATTACATTTAAGCAAAAGTGAAACCAAATAGATAAACAAGAGTTAGACATCTTTCCATAATAATGATGTCCCATTCTTGTTCTTTTTTGAGTTTTTAATGTTATTACTTGGAGTAAAAAGATCTCATTAGATGATTTAGAAAGAATTAATTTTCTTCAGCATGTTGTAGCAGTGCAGTTTATGGCCATGACCTCACAGTCCTTAATGCATGGGTAAACAGACTGTGGAAGGGGCTGTTTCCCAAAGAACCATAGAACAGAAGAAGAGTATGACACTATCCCTTGCAGGTTTAATCAGATCTAAAAACATCCATAGAGAAAAACCTATTGAAATAACTGAAATACCCAACAGTAGATGATTGGTAAAATAAAGCATGCTGTAGACATAGGATGGACTATTAAATGGGCATTGAAAGTGAAGTAGAAAAATACATATTAATCTAAGTAAAGTCCACAGTAAAATTATGTCGAAAAAGTGAGATGTAAAAGTTTGCATAGAACATGACTCTCATTTTTACACTCACTCATAAGAAAAAATAAGAAATGTGTAAACTTGTCAATAGTGAGATAACAGGCAATTAATTCTCTATTCATGTTCATGTTCTCCAATTTTTTCTCCCTCAGTTAGGAGAGTTGTTTGTAAAAATTGTTTCTTAAATTGAGTTTAATGCAGGCACTCAAATGCATGATGATTAAACTGATGCCTGAAATAATTTTGGAAAGAAGTAACATGAATAAAAATAAAATGAACTACAATAAAATGCAATTTTGGCTGCATTAATTGACTTAAAGTGGACAGTGACAACAGTGTTCAGATAGGTTTTATTTTTGTGTAACGCCACCAGTAAGTAGCTTGTATTGAAATGCCAGTATTGATATTTATGTCCATTCAAGCTCTTGCTGAAATTCATATTTTTTCTTAAAAAAAATTATTTTGCAGGAATTATGATGTTATATATACCAGATTCAATCAATTCTTCCTTCTCTCCTTCCTTTCTTCCTTCCTTCCTTCCTTCCTTCCTTGCTTCCCTCCTTCCTTCCTTCTTCCTTCCTTCTTTTCTTCCTTCCTTCCTTCCCTTTTTCCCTCCTTTTATCTTTCTTCCTTTCAGTTCTACAATAGTAAGCAGAGTGAGTGAGGATGGGTTTAGTTCAGTTTGCCCATTTGCAAAAGGTCTGGGGTTCATGAAATCTTTTAAAAAAATGAAGGTAGCAGGCATCAAAGTCCCTCAGTTAAGTACTGGTTAGCAACTAGATAATGCTTTTACCATCACCACCCCCCAAATACTTTAGTGCCTGTGACAAATAAATAGCTATTTGGGGCACTTTGAGAAACCAGATGTGAGCCTTCTGGATTCATAGAGTATAAGAAACAAAAAAAGCCCTTAGTCTTGAAACTTACTAAATAGAACAGCCTGTAAAAGGACAATGTATTTTTTTTTATTTGTGAATATATTAAGGATGATTTGCCCCCAAATTTGTCAAATTCTCATCACTTAATACACCAGCCCCTTAGTTAATAAAATGCTATAAACTCTCAAGACTACTACCTTCCTCCACCCCTTCCTCCCAAAAGGGGAGTTTGTTTAGTTATAATTTTGTTCATGTTCTTTACTCATTTTTGACCCAAAGATTTTATCTTTGCTTGTAGAAGGTGAGGATCTCTAGACTCCTATCATTTCAGGTCAAAAGGCTATGAAATTCCAGGTCAAGAGTGTGGTGGACCAGTGTAGTTAATCATTAGAAGGGATTTCTAACCAATATAATTTGACAATAGCAACAAGTATAGTTTTTAGTAAATATTTTTGAAATGGAAAAAAGGAGGGAAGAAAACAAAGAAAAAAAGGAAGGGCGGTGGGGGAAGGAAGAAAGATAGTTTAGCATCACACAGAAAAAAATAAGAGTCTTTTCTTGAACATGTGTCTGCTGAGGGGGAATTGCTTGCTTTTCCTACCTTGGTAGTATTAAAGAGAAGGCCTCACAAAAGGGGAACCTATTGATTATTACCATAGTATTAGCTAGGTAATGAAATCATGTTACTTATGCTAGAAATAATTATTGCTCCTGTTTCTTTTCAATTACTCAGTTATGTGTTGCAAAAATTTAGCCTGGGGGTTAGCCATAAATGATTTTTTTTTCTAATAGAAGACTACCATTGAAAGACTTCTTTTTCCTTATTTATTGCTACCCTAATGCAACACACCTCCTCCTATTTCCTCCTTCATGGCCTCATCATTTACATTTTGTTACTTTCTTATGGATTTGAAGGATGACATCTAATAGTATAAAACCTCAGATTGCCCCAGGACCTAGCACAATGTCTGGCGTAGTATAGGCGCTCAGTAAATATTTAATGAATTCAATTCAGAACCCTGGGGAAAAGAGTCACAAATTTATCAAATAATTCACAAAGAGACATATCCCTGGCAGCTAATCCAGTTAACTGTATGAAGGTAAGCTGAATCCAAAACATGTTTCAAATCATTTCTCTTCTTATAAAATTTTTGTTTTGTGGCTGGAACACTTGTTTCTCAGTATGTTGATCAAATGTGACTTGAGCCAGAGAGATTCACAATAAATAACACCAGGAGGCTTATGAATGATGTATAGAGCCACCAATTTAATGACAGGTAAGGCAGAGGAGAGCAATTACTTTATTTCAGAGCAGCCAAAGCCCGGATAATGTAATGCCACCATGGGAATACTGAGTGGCTGTGGCCAGTTTGGAGAAAACGCCTAGAATTTTAATCGTTTGAAATGTTGTGATGGGTTTTTGATTTTTTTTGGTATTAATGGAGCCATTGCTTCAGGTGAGCACAAGTGAAAATGGCCCCTCTTGCTTCTCTAGCATCTTCCCACTGAAGGTTATCTGGGCCAGCTGACTGGCATTTACAGTTTTAATCACTTTTCCCTTGCAGTGAAACTATACTCTTTTTTTTTTAGTTCTCACCTGAGGATATGTTTTTATTGATTTGAGAGAGAGGATGGGGGAGAGAGAGAAAAAAATCCATTGATTGCTTCCCCTACACACCCTGAATCAGTATCAAACCCTAATCCTAGGTACTAGTATGTGCCTTGACTGGGAATTGAACCTGCAACCTTCTGGTGTATGAGACAATGCTCCAATTGAGGGAGCCACCTGGTCAGGGTGAAACTATCCTATATAATAAAAGAGAAACATGTAAATTGACCACCACTCCGCTATACTCACCAGCCAATCAAGAGTGAGTATGCAAATTAACCTGACAAAGATGGCAGGTTAATTTGCATACACAGGCACTGGGCGGAGAGCAGAGTGGGAGAGCCAGAAGCTTGGGGGGACTTGGCTCCCTTGGTCATTCCCAGCGACCGAGGGAGCCATGCCCCCTGAAGCCACTGGGCACAGAGCAGAGTGGGAGAGCCGGCAGAGAGTGGAGTGGCTTGGGGAACTTGGCTCCCCAAGCCACCAGACGGAGAGCAGAGTGGGAGAGCTGGTGGCTTGGAGGACTTGGCAGAGTGGGAGGCTGTGGGAAGGAGACAGAGCAGGAAGGGAAAACCAAGAGCATGAGTAGCACCAGGAATTCTGGGAATCGTAGTTCTGGTGGCAGCCCCAGGACCTGAAGCCGAAGCCCAGAGCGCTGGTAGCACCAGGAATGCTGGGAAACTTAGTTCTGGTGGCAGACAGATCTCCTAGACACTAGAGCAGCGGTTCTCAACCTGTGGGTTGTGACCCCTTTGGAGGTCGAACGACCCTTTCACAGGGGTCGCCTAAGACCATCGGAAAACACATATATAATTACATTATGATTCATAACAGTAGCAAAATTACAGTTATGAAGTAGCAACGAAAATAATTTTATGGTTGGGGGTCATCACAACATGAGGAACTGTATTAAAGGGTCGTGGCATTAGGAAGGTTGAGAACCACTGCACTACAGCAAAGTGAGCCTGGAGAAAGTTACTGTTGTGGTGGGGGATGGAGGGAAAGCAAAGGTGAGAGACATAAGGAAAATCAGAGTGTCTAGGAAAAATTAAAGGGAAGGTATCCTAGAACTTCCAGGAAATCTCCACCAATGAAGCAAAGAAAAAAAAATGCCTCTATTATTCTGTGAGCAACAAACCAAACTGGGTTGGGGGTCTCAGACAATTCGTTAATATGATTGCAAAGACAGACAGAAACTCCTGGATTGGAGAGGGCTCCCCTGAGGGCTCCCAGATTGGAGAGGGTGCAGGTCGGGCTGAGGGACCCACCCCTGGTGCATGAATATTTGTGCACCGGGCCCCTAGTACAATAAAACAGGATCCTCCATGACTTATTTTCTCTCTAAAGCCTAGCTTCTGCAACAAATCAAAGGATTTATTGCATTGTTACTGCTTGCCTAGTACTGTGATTCTGTCATTGACTTGATAGAAACAGATCATACTGTTATTGGGTGGACATAAATCATAGCTCATGGGTGAAAGAGATTCCAGGTGAAACTAATTGACTGTTGGCATCTAGGAATAAGAAATGATATGGTTGATTGGCTAACTGAAGACTGGTTTCCTCTCACACGATATCTAATCTACTAGTATTTCTGCATGTAAAACAAAATACTAAATTCTTATTCATTAAATAAAGTCCTTATTATATCAGAAACCTGCAAGTTAGAAGAAAATTCCTGCCAAAAATGGCTTAAGCAAGTAAAGAAGTTATATAACAAACATGAAATATACTCTCTTCTGTGTGGCCTCTATTTTCAAACAGGTTTTCCCCTTATGCTTACTCAAATCCAATAGGACAAAAAACAAAACAAGGTTTGTTGTTACTGTTTTTTCCTAAAAAGTTTGAACAAAAAACTCCAGGCTTGATCTCTTTAGACCAAGTTAAGTCACATGTCCATCTCAAGAATCTATCGCTGGGGCCATGATCTTGCCTGGTACTAGTTCTCTCCTGGAGCTAGTTCCAGCTCCACACAAACTGGGCTGAGCATGGGGTAGGATGATTTTGCTCAGGTGCTTTTACCAGAAGCACAGGCTGGATGCAGTTAACAGATGTCAAATGGTCACTATACTTACTGATAGCCAGGCCTTGTGCAGGATGTTGATACAGAGACAAATACAGCTTGGTCTGTTTCCTCTTATAGTCTCACTTCTCCAACCTATATAAAAACCCCTTTGCCAGTTCACCTTCTTAAGTCAAAATTCTAATCCTGCCCTACTACTCTTTGCTTTCAATCCTGGCAAAGCAACTGCTCCACATCTTTTGGGTTTTCCTACCTCTGTGGTTTTGCCCTGGAATATCTTTTTTCATGCCTATCAACGGTAGTCTGAATCTCTTTCAAATACTATGATCATAAAACACCCACTGAGTTCCTTATTCCAACGTTTTAGCACTTAACATGAACCTATGTTATGGCACTTACTGCTTAACAATTATTTATTGAATGCTTACTATATGCTTATTCCTATTCTAAAGTGTTTACATTTTTCTACTTTGTATTATTATTCATGGTGTTCTTGTCTTCTACCCCCCTCCCGCCCCCCAGTAATCCATAACTCATTGAAAGTGATATTCCTAAAGGCAGTGACATACCAACAACCCATCATGGGCTATCAGCATATGCCTCTTGAATGAACAAACCTTCATTCAGTTGGCATATCTATTGATCACTAACATTTAAAGCCTAGGAGAGTAAAGTTCTGTTTTATCTCAAATCTTTCTCTGTACAAAGTATGGCAGCGTGCATGTGCTTTTAGCATTCAATAGACATTTGTTGTCTATCTAAATGAGATAAAAATAAAAAATATTCAAATATCTAAGAATTAACTTTCCCCCCTTTGTTTTACATTCTTTAGTCTTTTGGCATCATTTTTTAAACATTGCATGGTCATATTTTTCCAAACAACTTTTATAAGAATGCCTAAGTTCTGTTCTCAAACTTAAATAGTATTCAGGTTATTTTTTTTAACAATGGGACCTTTTTCAATAATTGCACATGCCAACTCTATTGACCCATTATTAAAAGACTGAGCTCTATGAAGTTCTACAGCCAAAGGACTTTTCAGGCCTATATTGCATGAAGGTTTTAGTGAGTAAGAGTCATCAGTGGTTCTAGCAAAATTGGCATTTAACAAGATCAACACTCAAGTTGATCAACACTCAATTACAAGTATAATTGAGCACTTGCCTTTATCTGTGAGTTTGTGATTTGAATTGACTAACATTTCTGATGTTTTATGTTGACATTTGGTCTCAAATATAAAAGCCATAAATGAGTGGGAGAAAAGATGCATTTTCTTGATCTCAGACATGGTGATGAGGACAAAGTTTCCCATGCTGGACCTTGTCATCTGAACAAGAGATAGGAAGTCTCTGCCATCATTCTTTTCAATTTCCCTCCTCATTCCTCTTCATGAATAATTTGTCATCCATCTTAGATGAGTGCCAACAGGTGTTATTGAAATTGGCAATTAGCATGGCCTTGGTGACCTGTGTGAGAGCAGTTTCAGGACAGTGAGGAAGGCAGAAGCCAGATTTCAGTGGACTGAATAGCATGAATGGTTGAGTCAATAAAGTCTGGTGAGGAGTGCAAGGGCTCTGACTGGACTGCCCAAGTTCAAACCCAACTCTGCCATTAACCAGCTGTTGACTATGGGCAGGTTATTAATTCTCTCTCTCTATTTCTTTCTCTCTCTCTGCCTCAATATCCTCTTCTACAAAATGGAACAAAAATGGAACTATCTTAAGGTTTTTATGAGGAGTAAATAAGTTTATAGACATAAAATGCTTAGGACAGCACCAGTTTCCTTACAAGTTCTCAGTAAATATTGGCTGTAATTTTTTTATATTTTATTGATTTTTTTCAGAGAGGAAGGGAGAGGGATAGAGAGTCAGAAACATCGATGAGAGAGAAGCATCGATCAGCTGCCTCCTGCACACCCCCTACTGGGGATGTGCCTGCAACCAAGGCACATGCCCTCGACTGGAATCGAACCCGGGACTCTTCAGTCCCCAGGCCGACGCTCTATCCAGTGAGCCAAACCGGCAAGGGCTGGCTATAATTTTTTTATAAATACCTGAGACAACAAGGTGAGACTACTTTTGAAGCTTGGCTATGAAAACTGAAGAGAAAGTGAGGTCATTATCATATAAGAGGCAGAGATTAGGATTTTTAAAAATTCCAAATAGGTGAAAGATGAATATTTTATGTACTGAAAGAAAAGCAATAGTTCTCATAGGGTACAAGTTGAGGCATGTATCAAGAACATGCCATTTAAAAAGAATCTCAATAAAGGATAAATTACCCAGTTTAAAAATGAGCAAAATAAAAAAAAGATAGGCATGAATTCATGGAGTAATATTACTGAAAAGATGAGGGAGAATAGAACTTAGAGAAGAGGTGATGGATGGATGGATGGACCTTGATTAGGAGAGTCTTCTTGTTTTCTAAGGCTGAGGGTAGTAAAGAGTTCTAGGGAAAGCTAAAGATGCATGTCTTTGTGGGTGGGAAGGAGAAACTTGAAGTCATTTAAGACTGAGAGCTGGTTGTTTTTGTGAAATAGGAAGAAGTCATCTGGCAGGAGAAGAGAAGTGGCGGGAGTGAGGAATGGAGTAGGACTGATAAATGAAGTAGTTTATCAGTAGTAACTTCTGGAGGCGAGATGACACTAGCCAGAATGTATAGTCTGACAAAAAGAGTGAGAGTTCTGCTATGATAAAAATTGTGTTCACAGAGTGAGACATTGGTGTTTGCTTCCAAAGGTGGAACATTTCCAGGCGATAAGTCTAAGGTGAACCATTTCAACATTTTTTGTGGTCTACAGTGTGAAGTTAGAATCTGAAATACTTCTTTACCACCAATAAATGATTGATGATTACATCCATATATTTCTTGATTTATTCAATTACCTTTCTCTTGCTTACAAATATGCAATGCTATTGGAAAGGCAGACTTTTAAGGTTGGATTTGATCCTATCTCTATACCACCCAATCTGCTCTTGAATATACTTAAAGATGGGATAATCACTTTTTATAGAGCTGACCAGTCTATTTTTGAGTAGTCTAAATCCATTCATATTGAAACATAAGTGCTAGAATATGGATTTTATCTTGTGATGGTAAAGCCCTCCCAACCCACATGTCTTTTTACAATTCTATTTTGTCATTTTTCCCATCAAGAGGTCAAGTCTATCCCCTCCTCTTGAACCTGAACTTGACTTGTGAATTGCTTTGACCAGGATGAGGCAAAAGTGACACAATGTGACTTTTGTGCCTATGCCTTAAGGGACATCACAGTTTCCATGTTTGTCCTCTCAAAATCCTGAGTTAGCAAGTGAAAAAGCCCGAATTCCCTGGCCTGCTGGAGAGAGGCCAGGTGCACAGAGGCCCTGGGATGGAAGAGCATGGGAAGAGCTAGGCCCAGGCAGCCAGGCCTGTTCAGCCATCCCAGCTGAATCACCAGACATGTCAGTAACACCACCTTCCTTCCTGCAGCTCCCAATCTTGTTGCTCCAGCCATGTGGAGCAGGGACAAGCCATTGCCACTGACCTCTAGCCACCTTGAGGAATGGTGAGCAGGTGCTGGTTGCTTTAAGTTTCTGAGTTTTGAGAGCTTTATCATGCTGCAATAGGGTGTGAAGGGGAAGAGTCTCCAGGCAGGGAGACAAGTGAAAAGGCTTCAGACACAATCCAGGTGTCAGGTGATGAGCTGACAAGAACAGAAAGGTGGGTGGGGGTTGGGGGGATCCGAGAGGAGGGGCGGGGGCGGGGGGTGGAACATGGGAGAAAAGAAGGCCACAAGTCTCAGTATGACCTGGTGATTGAATGGGAGATCAGGGGCAAAGGAGAAAGGGAAATGAAAGAGTATTATGAGCCCAGCTGGCATGGCTCAGTGGTTGAGCATCGACCTATGAACCAGGAGGTCATGGTTCAATTCCCAGTCAGGGCATATGCCCAGGTTGTGTACTCGATCCCCATTAGGGGGCATACAGAAGGCAGCCAATCAATGATTATCTCATCATTGATGTCTCTCTCTCTCTCTCTCTCTCTCTCTCTCTCTCTCTCTCTCTCTCTCTCTCTCCCTTCTTCCTTCTTTTCTCCCTTCTTCCTTCATATATATTTTATAAAAGAGTATTATGAAACTGTCTGGGAAATACTGTTGTGGACAGCAATATGTATAGGTAAAGAATCAGATTCTTGAGGAAGGTAAGTCCAGTGTATGACTGTTATTTTTTGACATGATAGCACAGCTACTGTGTAATAATGTTCCCTTAGCAGCTGGACACACAGATCCAAAGGAGAGGGCCAAGTCGGGGCTGGAGCCATTAGAGGTTTCAAACCTCTCCTTCACTTTTGCCCCAGTCTAAAGGGTCTTTTCTCACTTCTTTCTCTTGTATTTAGTAGCAAAGGTGGCCACATCAAGCAAAGGCACAGGGAGAAAGAAGGGGGAGAGAGAGGATGGCACACAAGTGAAAAAGCCAGGAGGAATCCTGGGGGATTGCCTCTTATTTTAGTTACACCTCTTGGAAGGCTGCATGCTTGGATAAAAATAAGGACACAACATACACACTCAACTAAAATTATCACCTTTTAAAGGTTCTCCCTTTAAATAGACCCAAATGAAAATAAGAAACTCTAACCTCAGCTTTTTAAGTCACAATGAAAGGACAAGAGATGTTCTCCTTTTAGGGATTTGTACAGCATTCGAAAAGTGTACTTTTATGTTCCGAGCAGGATGGCTGTCTGTGTGTGCACGCAGGGAGGAAGCTGAGCATGCTGAGGTGGTGAGGTTTCTCCCGGTGGGCAATGTCAGGACTTCCCACTCGCCAAGTTGTGCAGTATTTATAAAAAGAGTGAAAAATAAGATATACTGTCTGTCTTCTACGGGAGATGGTACAGTGTAGTGATTCTACAGTATAGTGTAAAGGTTACATGCTTATGCTCCACTAGAACTGGTTCAAATCCTTGTCCCATCACTTATTAACACCGTGGCCTCAGACATGCTATTTACCCCTCTGAGCCTCAGTTACTTCAGCTGTAAAATGGGGAGAATACTGTCCACCTCAGGGGTTGTTGAAAGTGTCAAAGCATTTACTCTGGTAAGAGCACAATAGGTGATACCTATAGTAATTGGAATTAGGGATAATTTGGGGCTTTTGTATATTTGGCCTCTCATTGAGATAAGTTTTCAGGAATATTTACAACATAAGGAAATGAGGCCTGAGTCCATTTTCGTTAATGATTTACATGTAACAAGTATTTAATATAATATTATTTAACAACAGGTCACTTAATAATTTTAGAATCATTAAATTTTCCTCCTGGGGACACATTCTGTGGTTTCACAAAATCTTTGTAAATCTTAAGGCAAATCAAAACTTCCGTGCTGGTTCCTCCTTATTTCATCATTCATAGTTTTGAGTGTAAGAAAATAAACAATGTTCTAATATAGGAGTTAGCAACTTTTTCTGTGAAGAGCCAGATATTTTCTCTTTGCAGGTCACATATGATCTGTATCTCATACTCTTCTTTGTCAATTTTTATACCCCTTTTACAATATACACACCTTTCTTTGCTCGTGCAAAAGAAAGGCCACTGGTTGAATCTGACCATAAGCTGTAGTTTGCAGAGCTCTGCTCTAGTGTGAATTTATATTGTTTATTACTGGGATACTTATGCCAATAAGTGTTGAAAAAAGAAAATGAGCAAATGCGTTAAGTAAATAAGATGTAAGCGATTCTGATTCAGATATATGATGAGCTTAAATAAGACCTTTCATCGCTCTCCTTCACGGCACAGGACATCTTCAATGAGACAGAAGGAGGTTTGGTGTGACTTTGAGGATTGGGGACCATCCAGCACATTAGTTCTGAACAGGATCCTTGTGTTTTGCACAGATTTCTTTCTCTTCCTCAGAGGAGCAGTTTAGAGACAGGGCTTTATGGCATCAGGCATAAGCTGCCATTAAAATCCTAAACTGAAAATTGTGTTGCCCTTTATGAAGATGAACAGCTGGTGAGCCCCAGATGATTGCCGCCCTCAGATCTATTTGTGTTGTGTACAAGCAGCTTGAATATCCCTTCATGACAAGGGGTGTTCAAGACACCTTCCAATCACCCATCGGGAGGAAAAATGTCACCAGCACTGAGTATTTCTCTCAGCCCTGCGTCTGGTGTTGCACCTGTCTCTGTGGACTGGACCCAGGACAGAAATATTCTCCTAAAGTCACCGTCTAGGACTGTCTTGATCTTTTCTTTTCTACCTCATGTCCCAAGATTCTTCCCTGGAGACACTGGCAGAGTGTCCTTTTCCCCTCTTTGCCCTGCTGTTCTGCTTGCTGTTCTATTTTCTATTGACTACACAGGGAGAAAAGGAGAAATGATTTTAGAACATATGAGATACTCCAAGGTATTTATCCCTGGATATGCTGAGAGCAGACTACATTCTTTCTTTTACTGTAACATGTTCCATGAGTTCTGTCCTTGATCACTTTTGTTCAGTATTGTGAAACCTGTGGGCCTGTGACCAAGAAAAAGTCTTTGGACCTGACTAATCCATAGCACAGTCTCATATGGAAGAAGGGTAGACAGGGAGGAGTGGTAAAAAGGGAGCTGTGAGCTGCTTCTTCCCACATGCCCTGATTCTTTTTTAAAAAATATATTTTTTATTGCTTTCATAGAGGAAGGGAGAGAGAAAGAGAGATAGGAACATCAAGGATGAGAATCAGTAATCGGCTGCCTCCTACACACCCCCTACTGTGGATCAAGCCTGCAACCTGGGCATGTATCCTGGAATTGAATCAGGACTTCCTTTTTCATAGGTGGACGCTCAACCACTGAGCCACACCGGTCAGGCTGATTCTTACTGTGGCTAATGATCACTTGTTCCTACCTCCCTCTAGGTCTCGAGCACGTGTGCAGTCCTGTGTGTTTCATCTCCTAGCCTCATCTGATCATATTCTGTTGGTCTGGTCTTGGGCTAAATTTCCTTTACCTACATGATGATCTGTAAGCCTCAGCCTATAGACCCAGGACTGTCACACTCGTTGCACAGGTGTCATCTTTATCATGTCACGGCAGTCAAAGCTTATTTTGATTAGGACAGAGAAGGTCCTTTACTGAATGGAGACACCACCTGTCCTGAGCGTTCGCAAACACACCCTTTTCTGTTTTCTGGAGTTCCCTCTGGTTTATTTTTTGAGAACATTCTTCTGACTCCAATGCTTGTCCTATGTTTGATGTATTTTGGCTTTTCCGTTCTGATTGATCTGTAGGTAATTTCTAGGGAGACTTTAATTCTTCCTTGAAGTCAGGTTCCTTGACATCCAGGCCCAGTGCCTCTAACCCATTCAGAGAGAGAATGAGCTTTTATTAACCACAGTGAAAATGACATGTCTTTCCTGTTCTAAAATCCAGGTACTCCCAGTACAATTTTTTTGTTAGTCACATGACTCTAGACTTTTTTCTCTGGTTAACCTTCTTCTCTATGGTCAGATTTGTGGCTATGGCCCTTCAACTAGATTATTAATTTGTAATATACCC
Source organism: Myotis lucifugus (assembly GCF_000147115.1). Lineage (NCBI taxonomy): Eukaryota > Metazoa > Chordata > Mammalia > Chiroptera > Vespertilionidae > Myotis > Myotis lucifugus. The sequence goes on from NW_005871073.1 coordinate 3,040,506, forward strand.
TCCCCAGCACAGTATCAGCATGCTCACAATGGTATTCTATTTACATGCAGGCAGAACTGAAATACTGTCTTCACATCACTAGAAACAGTTACTCCAGGAAGTAAGTTTTTGAGCAGTTATTGGAATGCAGAGACAAAGTCAACATTCTTCCCTTTCCCCAAACCTCACAGAGCCTTATACAGTCAAACAAGATCTTGGCTACCCATCGTTGGTTTCCTCTTGACCGATGAGGACTCTTCTGAGTATGTGTGTGTCAACCCCTATTGTCCAAATTTATCCCTTTTCTGTTCAGTCCTTCTGTTAAAAAATCACATTTTCTACATAACATACTGACCTGAAAGTAGTGAAGTTGTCTGTAGCTGTTGGTTAATAAAAGCAACAAAATTGACAACTCCCACGTCTGTAATTAAATGTGTGAAACTAACAAATGAAAATAATAGAGAAATAAATTTTTCCTTACCAGTCATGTTGTGACATCAATTTGTATTAAATAATGAGAGTGAGAACTTAGTGGATTTGCTTTTCATTATGGTGCAAATTAGCATTCAACTACTGATCCAAAACAGATTTGCAAAGAGTTACCACTATCAGTAATCATTTAGAGTTAATTTTACTCAGTTAAATTAGAATCTCCAGCAGGACTTAGCTTCTCCATTTCTGAAAAAGAGATGAAAATAATAGCTATTTCGGGAGGAAACCAAGATGGCGGCATAGGTAAACACCAGAGTTTGCTGCCTCGAACAACCACTTCAAAAATACAACTAAAAGACGGAACGGACATCACCCAGAACCACAGGAAGGCTGGCTGAGGAGGGATTCTTCAACTAGAAGGAAAGAGAACAGCATACCGAGGCTCAGAGGAGGCGCAGTGTAGAAAATACAAAGGTACGGAGGTGCGCGTGTAGTGGGCTGTTGGCTGAGGGCGCTGTTGTCGTTTTCAATTGGGAGAAAGTCCCAGGCTCTGAGCTCCAGATCCGGGCGAGTCTCTAGGGACTCAGACTCAACCGGGAGAAGCGGGATTGTCTGGCATTGGTCGGAACGCGAGGGCAGCTTTCTTTCCGAGGTTTGCAGCGGTTGCTGGGATTCTGAGAAGCAGAGCCTCTGGGAACAGGACTGAGAGCAGCCATAACTGCTCCCTCTGCCCGTCCTGTTGATCCCTTGCGACCCGCCCCGCCCAAGCCCTGTGCAGAGCCATTTGCCGGATAGCCTCAGGCAAAGGCTAGATTAGCACCTCTCCAGAGGACAGAAGTTTTCCCACTGTAGACACAGCTGATTCTCACAGCCAGTCAGCCTGGAGGTCAAATACCTCTATTATTAACTACAACAATCAAGACTTAACTACAACAAGACTGCGCACAAAGACCAGTAGGGGGTGCACCAAGAAAGCGTAAAAAATGGGGAGACAAAGAAACAGGACAAAACTATCAAGGGAGGATATTGAGTTCAGAACCACACTTTTAAGGTCTCTCAAGAACTGTCTAGAAGCCGCCGATAAACTTATTGAGATCTACAAGAAATCTAATGAGACCCTCGATGCTGTGATAAAGAACCAACTAGAAATTAAGCATACACGGACTGAAATAAAGAATATTATACAGACTCCCAACAGCAGACCAGAAGAGCGCAAGAATCAAGTCAAAGATTTGAAATGCGAAGAAGCAAAAAACACCCAACCGGAAAAGCAAAATGAAAAAAGAACCCGAAAATACGAAGATAGTGTAAGGAGCCTCTGGGACAGCTTCAAACCTACCAACATCAGAATTATAGGGGTGCCAGAAGATGAGAGAAAGCAAGATATTGAAAACCTATTTGAAGAAATGACAGAAAACTTCCCCCACCTGGTGAAAGAAATGGACTTACAGGTCCAGGAAGCGCAGAGAACCCCAAACAAAAGGAATCCAAAGAGGACCACACCAAGACACATCATAATTAAAATGCCAAGAGCAAAAGACAAAGAGAGAATCTTAAAAGCAGCAAGAGAAAGAAACTCAGTTACCTATAAGGGAGTACCCATACGACTGTCAGCTGATTTCTCAACAGAAACTTTGCAAGCCAGAAGGGAGTGGTAAGAAATATTCAAAGTGATGAATGCCAAGAACCTACAACCAAGATTACTTTATCCAGCAAAGCTATCATTCAGAATTGAAGGTCAGATAAAGAGCTTCACAGATAAGGAAAAGCTAAAGGAGTTCATCACCACCAAACCAGTATTATATGAAATGCTGAAAGGTATCCTTTAAGAAGAGGAAGAAGAAGAAAAAGGTAAAGATACAAATTATGAACAACAAATATGCATCTATCAACAAATGAATCTAAGAATCAAGTGAATAAATAATCTGAGGAACAGAATGAACTGTTGATTATAATAGAATCAGGGACATAGAAAGGGAATGGACTGACTATTCTTGGGGGGGGGGTGTGGGAGATGCGGGAAGAGACTGGACAAAAATCGTGCACCTATGGATGAGGACAGTGGGTGGGGAGTGAGGGAGGAGGGTGGGGTGGGAGCTGGAAGGAGGGGAGTTATGGGGGGAAAAAAGAGGAACAAATGTAATAATCTGAACAATAAAGATTTAATTAAAAAAAATAAAATAAAATTGCATTTCCAAGAGTCAAAACTGTAAAAAAAAAAAGAAAAAGAAAATAATAGCTATTTCTTACAACAGAATCTTGAGATTGGAAACAAACCATGTACATATAGCTTTCTGTATCTGCTCTTAAGTTTTATTTAAGTATAAACGTGAATAAATGTTTCATGAAACTAAGAAAATAAGATGAAATTTAAAAATAATGGTGGACAGACAAAAGTCAGGAAATCATGGATTTGAAAAATACCAAAATCTCCATTTCCCTGCATAGTACCTCTAGCTGCTGTCATACTCAATAATCTCCAAAGAAAAAAGAAGAAAAAGATCCTTCAGTAATCAGCTTTAGGAGTCCCTTCCGCCCTTCTCAAATACCAGTTCTTCAAACTCTCTTTATCACAGTAAATTCTTATGTATTTATATGGCCTAAATAATATGTTTGTTAGAGATGGTAGAGGTGATAATAACAGGTAGTCACCATCCTTTTTTATTGCCCTGTAAATATGATATATAACAATGACATCAACTACAATAATATCAATGCTGAATGTTTAAATGGGTTAGACACTCTTCTGAATCCTTCTTTTTAGTATTATTCTATTACTATCCATTGTTGTTATCAATAAAGAAATAGAGACTTAGGAAAGGTAAGGCATTTGGCCAATTGCACAGTTTGTAAGAGACAGCTGGCATTTTGACCATCTGCTCCAAACCTTCCCTCTTAACCTCCTGATCCTGCGTCATCGTATGGTAACTGTGAATTATTGAAGGACTCTGAGTAGGTCCCCCTGTGAGTTTTCTCATCTCTGGATTAATTATTTCCAATTTCTAACATTTTGTCATAGTGTCATGTTCTAGCATTAGTCTCTAACAGAGATATATGGTATGCGGTTAGTTTAAAATCTATACACATCAAGAAAATCAGCCTAATTGGAGGAAATTAAGGTGGTTGCAATTTCCTGATGAATAAGCACGATAATATGTTGCTAAAGGAAGTTGTAGAACTTTCTCTTTTGAAAATCTGAAGGGAAAAAGCACAATTAAGGTTTTAACAAACTCTGATTTAGACTCCAATTTCCTGATTTCATAAAATGAATGGTTTAGACTAGGTGATATCCTTGGGTTTCCCCTAGGCCTAACATCCTGAAAGTCTAACTTTAGGTAGAGATTGGATGTTTTAACCTTTCAAGGTCCTTTTTAGACTTCTATTTTTATGCTTTAATGATTCTTGACTCTCTTTGATTTGGCTCTACATTCTTCGGTGTCTTTCAAATGGAGATCTCATAAGAACTATTATTTAACAGTATCCCAAATGCACAATGTACAAAATTAAATACACCCGTGCATTTAGGAACTCAACAATCACAGTTCATCAGTGCTGTAAGTTCATTCTCCTATTTGATTAAGGTTAAACAACAAGATAATATTTCTTCATTGTATAGCATTTTAAAATGCATTGTGTATGTGGCAGATGGGATCTTACAAATGCATTAAGTGTGCTTATTTTAATATCTAAGCATATGCAAAAGTTCTGGAAATATTTTACATGCAAATGTCTAGGGATCTTCAAGGGCCGATAATAGCAACCCATACTGGGTGACTTCAAAGCCTTAGTCTCGACAACTAATCACTTGGCTATTTCCAAATCATATTTCTTCAAACAAATCAAGGGCATTTGTCCTACCCAAGAACCAAGTTTGACATTTTAAAAGCAAGCTGCTTATTGAGATATTCATGCACTGAAAAAGGTACCCCGAATTTCTTTCAAGGGATGAGAAACACCTTTTTTCATGCTCCAGTGACTCAGAAATTTGTCAAAGAGAATTTTATCAAATTTTCTTCACACACAAGAAAAAACTCACCTTTGCAGTTAGAGCCAGCATTTGGAATTTTAGCCCGACAGATCTTTCGTTTTCTGAAAGGTTATGAGCCCCTGAGGTTTCATTCCTTTCGGAGTCATAATCTCAGTGTTGCTTCTGAGTTGTTAACAATAACACTGATTAAGAGGAGAAAAGAAGGGAGATATTCCACATATCAGTATTAAATGGCTTCACAAAGTAGGAATATTTTAAACGCCACAGCATTCGTGGTAAGTAGAATAAAGTGCCCAGTTTTCCAGGGAGCAGAGCAGGAAAGAAAAGCAGAGAACAATAATGATAAATAACTAACCTTTATCTAGAGCTTCCTATGTTCAAGGAATCATGCCAATTCCTTCACATGCATTGTTTTATTTAATCTACCCAACAACCCTCCATGAAGGTACTTTTGCTATAGCATTTGTACCAAGAGGAAGCTGGGGTTCAGAGACATTGAATAACTTGACCAGAGTCACCCACACAAAGTCCAGATAGGGTTCATTCCAAGCCTCTGTTCTTAATTGCCCAACTCTGCTACTATCTTCTCTAAGAGAGGAACACCACAGAAGCATGAAGAGCTAAGAAACAGGAAGACCAGGGTGGGGTTCCAATGGACAGCTCTCCAGAACCCACATCTCACAGCCTATACAGACTGGCTTAGTGCCAAAACTTAATAAATATTTGTTTAATGAATGGCTGTATGAATAAATGCAAGACAATGTCAGATAATTTACAGGTCATTCTGGCCCTTCAACAACCCCTCACCCCAGTCATCTCTTCTAGCCCATTCTAGCATCTGCCAGTTCTCCGTGATTCTGTAAGACAGCCTGGCTTTCACTGCCAGGGCCAGTGCTGCACAAGTTTGTGAAGAGAGCAACATTCCTGTTTGTCAACCTCTGACCTTTGCCGTTCGTAGCTGATACTGATATTTCCCAGGCTCATGCTGTCGTTTATGCTGGCTGTTGGCTGTCAGAACTCAGCAAGTCCAGGGAAAACCCCATTAATAGACTGTTTGTGATCATCTTTCTTCTTTTTTCTCTTCCTCCCCAGTCAAAATTTAAGGCTTTCTGAAAGCAATTGTTTATTTGCTAATCTGTCTTCGTCCTTTGAACAGTAAGATCTGTGAAGACAGGAGCTGTATCATCATTATAGCTCCAATGTCCATCATGGGACCTGAAAGAAAGTAGCTGTTTAGTCAACATTTGTTATCTAAATTAGTGAATGAATGGATGCAAGTTTTCACTGCAAACCTTGCTTATCAAGATTGCAAGTAATTGGATACTGCACTATTAATAATTATTAAACAATGTACTTATTTAGAGGTATTATTATAGAAAGCTTTATAGTTTTCAGAGTTGCAGAGGTATGTGTGTGTGTGTGTGTGTGTGTGTGTGTATAGAGTGTCCCAAAAAATGTATACACACTTTAACAGCTGATAGCTCAATTTTGACAGTGAAATGTATTTTACTAAACAATGCCTTTATAATTATTCAAAATGTGTATACATTTTGGGGACGCCCTACATATATATGAAACTAGCATGTTATTCATTAATTTATTCAATAAATACATATTGAATACCTACTATTCTATTATGTGCCACAGTTCTGGGATTGGAGTATATTGTTGTTGACCATTACACAATAAAAATGCAACCTTTGTTTTTTACAATCCCTTTAAATTGTTTTTGGAAAAGGATTCTTTTTCTCTGCTCCTGGATGAAAATTCTAATAGGCTCTATAATTCCTCTGCTCACTCATGGGTAAAACAGTCCTCCGATGCCTCGAAGTCACAAACACAGCCTGTAACTGTGATTTCCAGTTCCATAGAATAATCAAAACTCTGAGCATGAGTTAGCATTAAGCCTTCATTTCCTCAGAGGATATGAGCAGGTTCATGTAGCTGTTCCACACCTCCAGATCTGTTCCCCCTTTCTCATCAGGGATCCATTATCATCTCTACCCAGGCCCTTAGTAGGGTCTTGCTTGTCCACATCTCTCTAAATATCTGCAATTCTATGAAGTTTTTCAAATAGTAGAATATCTGTCAAAATGTCTGGTTGTCTTACCATAACCTTGATTCAGCCTTGATAGAATTTCTGAACACATTCCTGGTGCCATTTTCCTAATACATTTCTGATCCATTTTGAGTGCTAAATGATGTCTTGACCACATCCTATGCTTTCTAGACTTCACACCACCTTAAATATCTAGCAATCTCATTTCTGACATTCCACTAAGGGAATTCTATTTTTAGGTAAAGTTACTTTTCTTTCTTGGAGAAAATGTTGGTCTTATCAAGTCACTTAAGCCTCTAATTCATTTGTTAATATATATATATACATTCAAGTTATATATTTGAAATATGTATGTCAAGATTTATATATATCTCACATGCTTATGGAGGCTGACAAGTACCAAAATTTGCAGGTGGCAAACTGGAAACCCAAAAGAGGTGACAGTGTAGTTCTGGTTCAGCAATTTTCAACCCATGTGCCATAGCAACTGGTATACTGCAAGAATTTTTAAAAGAGGTCAGTGCCCCTAAACTAAATAAATAGTCAGATATTGCTTTAAAAATTCTTGCAGCATACTGGTAGAGAATTGCTGTTTTAGTCCAAAGGCCTGTAGATTTGAGAACCAAGAACAGCTGGTATTGAATCCATAGGCAGGAAAACAAACAAACAATCAAACAAAAAAGTGTCCCCACTTAATGCAGTTAGACAGTTTCCTCTTACTCATCAGATTGGTCTTTTTCTTTTTTTTTCTATTTAGGCCTCCAACTGATTGAGGCCCACCCGCATTGATGAGGACAATCTGCCTTTTCAGTCCACCAATTCAAATGCTATTCTCATTCAGAAACACCCTCACAGATACATTCAGAATAATGTTTGCCCAAATGTCTAGGCACCTTGCGTCCCAGTCAGGTTGACACACAAAGTAACAAACACAGAGGATATATGTGTATGCCGGGTACACAACAGTATTTATTTAACATACCTTTTTACTATTAGGAAATAGAGAGAATAATAGAGTTAATTTTGCTATTATTAGAGGAAAATTAGTAAAAATAACAGTATATTTGTCATAATATCATTGCATATGAGTTAGATGCTTTAGGGAAGATATCTTATTGTGGTTAGAAGATATGCAATGGCTGCTTTATAATCTCAAACAATGGTATGAAAAGTCAGAGGAAATAAAATTTAGAGGTTGATACTGTAATAATCAACCTCTAAGTTTTGCTAGCTTAATAAAAAATGTTATTTTTCATATCACAATCTGATAAAGCTCAGGTCATTCTGGCCCTTCAACAGAGCTCAGGAGGCTCTCTTAAGTAACTCACCTTCAAGTTGTAATATCCAGTAGTACAACCCTCTCATATGTTTAAATTTAGATTTTAAAATCATTATATGTCATTTACTTTGAGAAGAAAAAAGATATAAAGTCAATTCCAAAATTATATATATTTAATTGATCACTGGCTCCTATAAATTAGGAGCTGCATGACCTTGGACATATCATTTTTCTTCATTGATGATTTTCTGTAGAACCCAGGGGGGAAAGACTTCAAGTTGAAATAGCAAATTAAACTTCCAAAAGATTGTGTTATTCTGGAGTCTTTCTTATGGAGAACTTTGGAAATATGGACTGGTTAGGCTGGTACAGCAGAGGGAACCCTTCAATTGAGTTTTCGATTCAAGTACCAATGTCTCTTTAATCTGGGTAACCTAAGCAAATTAATGAACTACTCTGGGCCTTCGCTTCCTAACTTGGAACTTAGGATGTTGGCCACACTGATTTTTCTAAGTTCACTTCCCAAAAAAATGCAGTTACTTCAGTTGGACAATCATTTCTTTCAATTTGGTTTAAACATGAGTTCTACTTGTAGTTCAGGGAAGGAAGTGGTAAGATGTGAAATGGTCCCTCTGTCCATATGAAACAATCTCCCTGGCTGTAAGTCCACTGAGCACCAACTGTGGTTTGTCTGAACAAGGTTAAGGTCACAGGTTTCATTTACTGAGCATTAGCTGCTTGCTAGTCATAATGTGCCAGAGACTGAGCTGGAAAGGCTGAGGCAGAAGGCAGTCTGGAACTCTGTCACTATCCCAGGGAGACACGGGGGATCCACACCAGACATTCTGGCTTCTGGCTTGATTTCAGTTCTGAATTAGACATCCTCATTTTAATCGTCATTCATTGTTTCAATTTGTTAGCATTGTTATATTTCTGAGCTCCACACAGAATGCATAGCTACTCAAATGACCTCCTAAGAACTGGTAGCAGAAGCACGTAGATCCATCCTGGACCAACCCCTGCTATGCCATACACAACATTCTCAAGAAAGCACACAGACACTGCCTCTGAGCCTCCCACCCACTGCCACTTTGCTACAACCTCAAGGGAAGCCACCCATCTGGAGAGGTTTCTTTCCTGTGGAGCAAGAGGTATCATTTAAATGGTGTCCCAGCAGTGGAGGTTCCTTAATGATGATGAGCCCAAACTAATTGTATTGATTTGTTTATTACTGGCTTAGGAGGCCCATCAAACAAATGGACTGAGACTATTTCCATATTCTTATCTGTTGGGTAAATGAGAAACAAATGACCTCTCCATATGTCTGCATCCTGAAGTCACTGCCCTCTAAGGCTGACTGCTCTGTGGCCTTGGCTGGGCGCTTTCTCCAATGCTGGGACCATTCTGCCATCTGTCTTCTTCAGGCTGGTGAAGAAACTGAAAAGTTTGGTATTTAATTAATTTATGGGGATTTGCTTTTAACGGTTACAATCTGGAGCCTTGCCAAAGGGGCCAGATGTATCTGCTTTCTTCAGGAGACCTGGTCATGAGTATTAATAATCCTAATTTGGGATTGTCTGAGGAAAGGGGAGCTATAATATCTGGAATGGCTGGAAATGAGAATTCAAAGCACTAACAAAACCATATGAATTGAAAGAAAGGGACTCTCCATTTCTGGTAGGGAGGGAGGCCTAACTGTGGAAAGCTCTGGGGTTATGGGGGATGGGGAAGAAAGTCTGTTGCACTTACATCTGTTGGATCTTCTTGGTCTTGGGGCATGGAGCCCACTGCCCACCCTGTTGTTCCACAAATTAAGAGAAATGAGAGGACTAAAGGGGCTCTGAAGGGAGGCATAGTAAAGTCTAGGACTGGAAAATTGGGCCCAGGTGGAAGAGAATAAAATAAATGGTTTTATCAGGCTTTAAAAGCCTGAAGCCTAACCATGGGTGGAAGGTTGATCTGTGACTCTTCATTTTCATTGAGGTGAAGCAGCAAAATAGTCCTTAGAAAAGATTTTGGGGGATTTAGAAGGAAAACCAACATTTATTGAGTTCAAGTTCACCTGCAGTAACTCTAAGTGCATTACATGTGTTGTCTCTTTATTTCTCTCACCTACTCCAGCATGTAGGTATTCATGTCCCATTTTAGAGAGGAGGTAGCCAGGGCTTAGATAGTTTAAGTAACTTGCCTAAAGGTGTCCAGTTAGTGTTGGTAGATTCAAAGCCAAAGCCATTCACATCAAAATCATAATCTTAGGAGGTAAAAGCAGATTTCTCTTTCTCTTTATTTTCTCAATAGAAGTCAACGGAGTTGACATGGGCAATACTGAAGAAAATGACACTTTCTGCCTCTCTAGCAGAGCCCTCACTCACCCCAAGGGAAGGCCACATCTGAAAGAGGACAATGTTGAGAGCCTGAATGTCTTTGACCATCTTGGTCAAGGGCAAGACCACAATTCAAACCTACCTAGGCCACTTTAGGCTGACTTTTCTCTTATTGCCTACTAGAGGCCCGGTGCATGAAATTTGTGCCCGGGTGGGATCCCTAAGCCTGGCCAGCAATTAGGGCCTATCAGGGCCATCTTGCACAGTCCCAATCAGGGCTGGGCCGGCCAGGGCTTACTGAACAAGGGGAGGGACCGCAGGAGGTTTGTTGGTGGTGGAGTGGGGGAGGAGGGACCAGGGGAGATTGGCTGGCTGTGGGAAGTTGGCTGTAGGAGCACACTGACCACCAGGGGGCAGCTCCTGCATTGAGCGTCTGCCCCCTGGTGGTCAGTGCACATCATAGCGACTGGTCGACCGGTTGTTCAGTCATAACAGTCACTTAGGCTTTTATATATATAGATATAGCAGCTTGGCCTGCTCTGTGATTCCATCCAGAAACAGGCCACAAAAGAGCTGCTTCTAGCAGCCCAGTCAGGGTTTTGCCCTCTTGGTCTCTGCATTTCTGCTTGGACCTGTGGTCCCCACAGAAGATGGTAGGGAGCCCTTCCACATTCCCACTACTACATTTTATCATCAAAAAGCTGATGCTTTTTATGTGTTTACCTATTGGCTCGTTCTTTCTATCTGTAATTGGTTAGGACCTCTAGGATAGGAAAGGTGAGTGATTCGTTTTTTTCTTACTGACAAGACCATGGATAAACTTTCTGAATGTGAGGGTCCTTAAGATAACCTGATAGGCCGAGACCGGTTTGGCTCAGTGGATAGAGCGTCGGCCTGCGGACTGAAAGGTCCCAGGTTCGATTCCGGTCAAGGGCATGTACCTGGGTTGCGGGCACATCCCCAGTAGGAGATGTGCAGGAGGCAGCTGATCGATGTTTCTCTCTCATCGATGTTTCTAGCTCTCTATCTCTCTCCCTTCCTCTCTGTGAAAAATCAATAAAATATATTTAAAAAAAAAAGATAACCTGATAGGCTACAGTGTCTGGGAATGTTTAGGGAGAGTCTTGATCCACAGGATCCCACAAATTCATATTGTTCTTTTTTTTCTAATTCAAGGTTTTATTTTAGAGGAATTCATCTTCTAAAAGTACTTCACATTTTATCTCCATTTGCAGATCTGAACTACTTTGCAATTCATGTAGGCTGTGTAGGGTTAAGAGCCATTGATAAACTTTGCCTCATTCAGTTCTCACAACAACAGCAAAAAACAGAGGGAGATAGAAGATCGTTTCCTCTCTGTAAAGAAAGAGATTTAATGAAGGTTAAGTTATTTGCCCAAGGTCACTTGGCTGCTAAGTGGCTAGATTGAGTCTCTGACTGTGTTTCTGTGTTCTGATACATTAACCAGTTGATCTTAAAATATAACAACACTTCACAACACAAAATATAAGAAAAGCTGTTGATACATTTGATTACATAGAAATGTCTTCTGCCTAATAATAGTAATTAATTAATTAAACAACATGAAAAGATAAATAATAAATGGAGGAATAATTTGTCCCTCTGACAGACAAAGGGTTAATTTTCTTAATATATAAGAAACTCTTCACATATCAATAAGAACGATACAAACAACCAAAAACAAAATAGACAATGAAGATACATAATTGGTCAATGACCATGAAAACATGATTAAAGAAATACCCCGGAGATATCGTTTTTCACTAATTGGCAATAATTAAAAAGTTTGATGATGCAAAACATTGGTGAGGATATGGGGGGAGGGCGGCTCTTGGTGGGAGTTTAATTTGAAACAGCTTTTCTGGAGGGCAATTTGGCAATATTTATTATAACCTCTTAGTAATGCTCATAATATCTGGTAGAGTGTGAAAGTAGAATCCCATTACCAGAAATAAAGTATAGATGAAGCCCAGAGGATGTGTTTGCTCTGTCTATTGGGCCACTTAACAAACTACAGAGGCCAATTCAGATGAAAGTCAGGGAACCTCTGCTAATTTCATTTCCTCTGCCCTCTCTCACCCTCTCTCCCCGAGGTCCTCTCCCTTCCCAGCTGTTCTTTTTTTATTGTTCTGATCTTCTCCCAGACTTCCAGCTTCCAGGTTGTCAGTTCTATTAGGTCCTCCTTTGGTTGTGTCCTGGGTTTTAATGGAAGGTAAGGGGCCCTGTGGACTTCAGAGTAAAACTATGCGAGATAATGAAAACATCTCCCTTGCTGATTTTGACCACCACTCAAGAATGTAACTCAAATGCAGTACGCTAATAGGACCTCCCTCTCGGTTAGCAAGATTGAAAATAAAGAAGGAATAGAAAATTCCATTTAGCCCTAACCAGTTTGGCTCAGTGGATAGAGCGTCAGCCTGCGGACTGAAAGGTCCCAGGTCAATTCTGGTCAAGGGCATGTACCTTGGTTGCGGGCACATCCCCAGTAGGGGGTGTGCAGGAGGCAGCTGATCGATGTTTCTCTCTCATCCATGTTTCTAACTCTCTATCCCTCTCCCTTCTTCTCTGTAAAAAAATCAATAAAATATATTTAAAAAAAGAAAAGTCCATTTAACTATAATGTAAATTGACCCAGAAATTACACTTAGAGGACTTAATTCTATAGATTACTTGCAAGAGCACATGAAGATACATTTCAGAAAATTAATTGCAATTTTGTAATTGCAGAGCATAAAATATAAATGGTCATCAGTAGACACCTAGACAAATAAGCCAGGGTGCATCTCTATTATGAAATACTCACTAAGAGACCCTAAAGAATGGGGCAGATCTCCCATTATTCTCTTATAGGAAGTCTCCTAGAATAGAAAGCAATCTCATATTCTCCAATGTAAAAATTTTTTAAAGACTTTGGCCAACTTATATGTACATTTAGAATTATAAGCAATATTATCAAATGTCTACCTGTATTTATTAATCCAGTTACACATTCACATTTAAGATCATGGATATTATTTTGGGAGCATTTCCACTTTTTTCATGTTTTTACTTTAGTATTTTTAAATGTTTCACATGCATCTTTAACACACTGGAGCTCCTTTCTGAGTCATCTACGCATATTTTTCAGTATACGTCTGTCTGTCTTATTTCCATCTGTTACTTGAGATGTAGCATTTGTTGGCCCACATAAGATGCTTTCACTAGAAATTTTATCCCAAACCACAAGTACCCATTCACATAACACCAGGAAAATTATTTTATTATCACTCATTCTGTAGAGGTATATGTAGGATTTCACAATATAACTATTCTGTTGCTTTTCTTTTAACCATGAGAGGCTTTGTTTGCACCCAGCATAGTCAGGCCACAGCGAGGTTGCTTGTTAAATGATGGTTGAAAAGCTTCTTTATAGAATCTCAAGGTGGAAATTTTGAATTCTTACCACCAGCAGTGAAGACTAATCTGTGGTGTATTTCTTTGCCACCTTTTAATCAATTCAACAGGTAACCTCAATAAGCATCTGAAGCTACTCTTGCTCGAGGCTAAGGCATCTTTCACAAACAACAATCTTTTGTTCAAAATTAAGCAATAGGGAAAGAGAGAATTTCCAAGTAGCCTAAGGTAATTATCCTTCTTTTCTGAAGGATAATTTTGGGAAAATAACTTCACCATTTCTCAGTCATTTATGGAATGTATATAGCTGTGGAAAAATATACAAGATATATTTTGAAATAAAAGAACATGGTGCAGAGTTGTATTTATGGTAAACCCATTTGTACGGAATAAAAAGGCTGTACAAGTAAACATTATCTATAAATATATGTGACCACATACTCATGAACTTTTTCAGGAATAATACAAAGTGATTACTCCTGGCCAGGGAAGGACCACAGGGAGAGGAGGAAGATGTATCATTTTCCTTTTTACCCTTGTTCCAGTGTTGACAGCATGCATTAAATGGCAATTAATTTAAAATTCTCTCCTTTCCTTTTTCTCTTTCCCCTTTGCCTCCTCCCACAAGCCATTTCTTATTTGGAGTTTTGCTTGCTGTTACAACAAGCCAAATTAAACCACTGGCCTGCTGGTGGAAAAGGCAAGAGCCTTTTCAACGACTCTCCTCTCTTTCCTACCCATTGTCTATTGTCAGCACAGATCATGTTCCATCGGTGATGTGTACATCCCCAAATGTATACAGGATGCCTTCCAAGGCCAATGAGTCAAAAGGCAAAGTCCTTATCCCAGGAAATTATATGCCCAGTCACACAAAAACAAGCACCAGGAAAGAGTAAATCATTTTGTTAAGCTGAAACAGCAGGAGAGGACATCAGTTTGGGATAAACTGACTGAAGGAAGCAAATTTTAAAGGAAAAGAAAAAAAATAAGCTTGATGAATAAGCTAAATGCAATTTTTCAAATTAATGAAACCAAAGATAGAGAAGCAGGATATGAAGGCAGTTAAAGCAGTAAGCCTCAGAGGAAAGAGAGAGGAACAAAGCTACAGAAGCTTTGACATGAAGCCAAAGAAAGGGGAACCTGTGTTTAATGAGTGCACACTATGAAATGGGAGCATTGTTGCTTCAGTTCGGTACAGGAATCTCTGACTAAGAGTGCCTAAACAATAGAATTTTTTCTTCATCTATAAAAACCAGTCTGGATATAGGCAGTCACTGGAATTGATCCAACCTGTCTGTAAAATCAGAGCTCCGGATGAGTTCAGTGTCTCCATGATACTTTTGTGCCTCCCATTATTCCCACAGTCTGAGAGAGCTGTGGCAGTCTCAAGCATCACAGCCTCCCAGAATCCACTTCTAAGCCTTGAGCCAAAGGGTGACTAAGGGCAGTATTTCTCCACCTGTAATTCTCTAATCAGGAAACAAGATCTGGCTCAGAACCCCCAGCTGTTTCCCTTGCCTCTTTTTGGTCATAGATGTGTCCCATGCTCAGCCTACTTCAAGGACTGCATCCACATTTTTTAGATCAAAGGCTCTCTTTCTGATACCAAAAGAAAAACTAGAGCTCTGTTAGTACGAAGGAAAGGTGATGGTCTTTAGGAAGGTGAGCACCAATGTCTGCCATATTATTTAATCCTCTCAGATATCCTTTTGAGATAATAGTATTAGTATCATTTGTATTAGTTTGCTAGGGCTGCCATAAATTGTACCACAAAGATGGTGGCCAAAACAATAGAAATTTATTATGTTGAATTTATTATGTCACAAGTCTGGAGGCTACAAGTTCAAGATAAAGTTTTGGGCGGGGTTGATTCCTTTCTGAAGACTGTGAAAGAAGTGTCTGTTCCAGGACTTACTCCTTGGCTTGTAGGTGGCGGTCTTTTCCCAAGTCTCTTCACATTGTTCTTTCTTTATGCATATCTCTGTCCAAATTTCCCCTTTTCATAAGGACACTCATTATACTGGATTAGGACCTACCATAATGGCTCATTTTAACTCATTTCCTTCTGTAAAGACCTTTTCTCTAAATAAGGTCACCTTCTGAGGTACCAGAGATTAGGACTACAACATAAGGGTTCAATTCAATCAGCACCATTGAACAGAAGTGACAGAGACTAGTGAGATTAGATAACTTGCCCAAGACTGTACCTGCAAACCCAAGTCTGTCCTGTCATAAACTGGTGTTCTTTCCACCGTAACACAAGAAACCAAAACAATGTATGAAAAATAGAGCGAGTAAACAATATTGTAATATTTCCAATGTCTATAATAGAATTAGGAATATCACATGGATATGTAAAAAATACACATTTTCAGGTAAAACACTTGAATTAGTATCTCACTATAGAAATAGTTTAAAATATCATTATAGGTCAGATAACATGAAACAGAACCTAAAAGTTAAGAAAGTATGCATTAAACTTTATAGACTAAAATAGATGAAAGTAGCAAAAGAATTCAAGGAAGTGGGGCAGAAGGAATAGCTGGCCCACCAAACACTATCAAAAAACAAAATTTGCCAAAGGGAAAGGCATCCAATGGTGCCTTATTCACATCTGCAAAGACCCTTACTCCACATAAGGTCACATTCTGGGTTGATATAGTTTGGAGGGAATAAATGAATGAATATTTAAAGTGGCTTCAGTATCTAGTGTAAAGAATGATGCATTTATAGTCCATGAGAGTAAGCTGTACTTAATAGTATACAGAAATATAAATGAAGATGAAATATACAGATAGCATAGGCAACCCAAGAATGGATGCTTAAAGAACATTTAGATGTTTGTGTTAGGGGGTAAGACTATGGTATTTTTGGCCCTTCACTATATGGAGTATTAGATTTGAAAGAATCTAATGTAACTTGTGGTCCAATGGTATAATAGATCATATTCAGTGAAATTTTACTATTGCTGGAGTTATATTATTTGTGATTTAAGCTGCTCTAAACTGTTAAGTAGTACTATCTATTAGTATTGATATTTTTAAAAGACAGACTGTAGAAAGATGTTCTGATGTATGGAAATATTTAATAGGACCACACCTACTGTCACTTCTTTTCCTAGCATACTTACGGTATGCCCTTGTTCCATGCTTGGGAGCTCAGAAGCTGCTAGTCCCTCTCTCCCATCTTGTAATTTCACATGTGAAACCAAACATGGCCAGTGGGGAGGTGGGTATCATAGACCTACTAAATAGAAAGCAATTCTCTATCAAGTAATGTGGCTATTTTTTTCTTATATTTAGGAGAAGTGTTATTATTTTCAGTAGTGATGTGCTTATTAGCATACACAGGCAAGAAATGGGCAGCCAAACCTACTATTGAAAAACTTGGAAATCAGGGTAATATGTCAGATAACATTTAGACATGTAATCAAACAAGGGCTTGTTCTACATCATCAGTTATTGACACCACAGGGAGTGGTCCTTCTTCACTGTATAAATAGATCCAAGTACAACCTAGACTGGGGCACAAATCGGCAAGACTCAGCCAGCCAAATTGGAGAATTTTATTTCCAAAGAGGCAAGGACTTCAATATGTTTAGATGTAGAATCGCCTCTATATCCCTGGAGAAGCAGAGCTAGTCTCTCTGGCTGTACTTTGCTTGAAGTGCAGTGTTGTATATTAAAAGCTCTGAAAATAGATCTCAGAATGGAGGGCCCGAGGCCATATTATCATGAATCTTTCACCTTTGCTAATCTTAACAATCAGAAATAATTTTTAAAAGGACATGTGGGACAACATGTGCAGGGAGGTAGAGGTGCCACTTAATTTCAGTGCCAGGCATTGTGTTGATTTGACTGTTTGTATTTGTCAATAGCCACTAAGGGCGACCTCCTTATTTAACAGCAGAGGAAAACATGAGGTATGTTCAGCTCCTAGGTTGAGACAATCATTATTTACTAATGTGTTGTATATAGAACATGGGTTTTATTTGACATCACATGCTAATAAACTGCAGGGTGATGTTGAGCCCCTTGGAAATGGCACCCGTGTTTCCGATGGTCTTCTGCTTACATTAGGAAGTACCCAGCACCCTGTTGAATTGTGGAGCTCTTGCAAATCTTTATTAGCTGATTTTTACCTAAGGGGAGAGAGCACCCACTTCTACTACCACTGAAGTATGATAGAGATTCAATAGTGGTAGAGTGACATTGCATTGCGATGGAATAAAGAAAGACTCTTGTCCCAGAAATGAAGGAGTCTGGGCCTGTCCCAGGAAAAATTGTAAATTAAGTGAAAGATCTCTTATACTAAAGCCTCATCCTTCCTTTAAGAGTCCCTTTCTCTCTTTCAGTGACCCATGTAAATAGATTGTCATTGCCCTGGGACTTTCCAGGGCTGTGCACATCTTCCCAGGGCGGAGGTTCCCAGCAAAGCAAAACCCTCCTGGACTGTCACATGTCCCAGACCTTCCCAACTCATCCTTGAAAAATACAATTGTGCAACTATTGTGTTTGACTCTATACTGTGGGACATATGTGGGAGTGTATCAAAATGCTTTCTTTTACAAAGTACATTTAGAGGTCAAGGAGGACTTCAGTGTCTTATTTCAAAGGAGGGACTGATAATGAGGGTTTCAGTTCCAAAGCAGGTGGCTTCGCTCGTGAAAAGAGAGGATGGAGACAGTTTGGCTAAGGAGGCCTGGGTCAGACTGTGTTGAAGGCAATCAGCTGTCACCTCTCTGTGGAAGACAGGCTCTAGAGAAACAACTGGAAGTAAGTAAATATGAATGTTAACAGAGTGGAGTGGAGCCTTGGAGCATGAGTGGAAGAGAATAGAAATAAATATTTAAGGTGAACATCTCATTGGAAATAATGAAACATGACATGTGGTTGGTTTCTGGCAGGAGTTTTCAGGAAGTTGCAACCAAGCAGGATCAAGCCAACCAAAGCCCCTGCTAGTCATTGTTTCACAAACAAAACCAGACATAAAAATCTGGCCAGTACAGCATTGTGCCTCTCACAGCTGCTGCTGGTTTTGATCTTGTCAGTGCAAAGTAAAGAGGAGACAAGGCTGGAGGAGGTATTTGGGTTAGACAACCAGTGACACAGCTCTGGAAATAACTCAGTGGAAAACATTTATTTGTTTCACTTCTTTAAAAAGTGTTATTAAGATGTAGTTCACATGTCATATAATTTGCTCATTTAAAGTATACAATTCAATGGCATCCAGTACATCTGAGGTCGCACAACCATCACTACAATCAATTTTATCCCATTTTCATCCACACAGAATATAACCCCACACCCCTCAGTGGTCACCCCTCAGACTTCCAGACCCTGCTAGCCTTAGGAAACCACTAATCCCCTCCCTGTCTCTATGGATTTGCCTATTGGGGGTATTCCACATAAATACGGTAATACAATATATGATTCGTTTACTTATCCTAATATTTCAAGATTCCTCATGTTGTAGCAAGTAGCGTTATTTTATTCTTTTATGTGGCTGAATAATATTTGATTATATGACTATGCCACATTTTATTTATCCATGCATCAGCTGATAAACATTTGGGTTGTTTCCATTTGTTGGCTATTATGAATTTGTTGCTATGAACAGTCATATACAAGTTTCTGTGGGGACTTGAGTTTTCATTTCTCTGACACATCAGTTTACACTCCAGCTGCAGTGTATGAGGGTTCCAGTTCCTCTGCATTCTCACCATTACTTGTCATCGTCTGTCTCTTTTATTAGAGCCATCCTAGTGGGTATGAGGAGTATCTCGCTGTAATTTTGATTGGGATTTTCCTGATGGCTGATGATGGTGAGCATCTTTTCACATGCCTATGGGCTCCTTTCACTTCTTCATCTTGACCAGTGAGATCCGGCCCAGTACAATGGAGATGCAATGGCAGAAAAGTCTCAACACTAATGTCAATGGACAAAAGAACCCCTAGAGCCAGGCCAGTGTGTCTCAGTGGTTGAGAATCAACCTATGAACCAGGGGGTCATGGTTTGATTCCTGATCAGGGCACATGCCTGGGTTGTGGGCTCGATCCCCAGTAGGGAACGTGCAGGAGGCAGCCGATCAATGATTCTCTCTCATCATTGATGTTTCTATCTCTTTTTACCTCTCCCTTCCTCTATGAAATCAATAACAACATATTAAAAAAACAACCTTAGAGTCTCCATACAAAGACTTAGGAAGGTTTCATCAGGTTTGACATTTGTCACCTGGGCCTCAGTACTACTGAAACATAACATCCAGATATCTGCCACTGGAGCATGTGATGCTGAGAAAGGCATCTATAATGGGCTCTAGAAAGGGCAGGGAGGGAGGGAGGAGGGTGTCCCAGCAGGCACCAGCCAGGGACTGATCTGAGTTCTAGGTTAACATCAGGCAGCACATATCCCATAGTCCCCTTTCATTCACTCCTTTTTATATTCTAAATTTTACAGATGGTGGAACACAGTGTCACTTTCACATTAATGATCATTTGAAAATGTTCAGGTGATATCTGAAACACTGAGCATATTTCTCATTTAAGAACCAGTATTTTTGTTTTTGTGTGTTTTTGTTGTAGTAGTAGTATAAAAAATATACTGAATATAAATCAGATGGCGAGCATAGGGTGACAACTTAGTAAGGACAATAAACATTTAGAATAAATATCCTACCAAGTAAGACAGAATTTCCTAGGCCTGGGATGCTCCTAAGGTAAGAGTCTAAGAATTGAATAGCTTGTCAGTTGTAAGCTCATCAAGAAATAGGAATGAGGTCATTTATTCTGGAAAGACCAACAGAGTTATTCTTTAGTTGTTGGTATAGATTTTTGTTGATATGAAATTACTTGAATGCTGGTGTTCTAAGGAAGTATCTTTTATCACTCATTGAAGTCTAAGAAAAAAAACAGGCAAAAAAATAAATAAAACCAAGTGAATACAAAATGAAAGATAAAAGGGATGAGTATAGTGGCTGTCCAATTTGTATTCAAAGAATGGTTCCAAAAATATTGGCAGGAATTCAGAAAACCGACTTGGGTCAAATTGACTTTCATATTAAGAATAGATGGAAATTTATAGTACTGGGGTTGTTTGTGCTGATGCTATAGCTACATCTTGGTTAGAATCATAAAAAGCATGGGAAGCCACGCATACTCTGGCACTTGAAATGTAGGAGCAGTTTTTGAGATAGTGGGACTACATCAAAGGGAACAAGTAAACTGGAAATTTTTGTACCAGTGCGATTTGAGTTAGGGGTGTATTAGTTTCCCAATGCTGCTATTACAAATTACCACAGATTTAGAGGCTTAAAAGAACACAAATATATTTTCTTACAGTTCTGAAGTTAGAAGTCAAAAAATGGGTTGGCAGGGCTGGGTTCCTTCTGGAAGCTCTAAGGGAGAGTCTGTGTCCCTGCCTTTTCCAACAAAGAAGGCACACTGCCCACGCTCCTCAGCTCACGGACCCATGTCGCTCAGACCTATGCTTCCATTGCCACATCTTTCCCACTCTCCTGTCTCCCCTTTACTCCTAAAACCATCATTGTGATTACATTGGGCCTAAATAATCCAGGATAATCTCTCCATCTCAAGCACTTCAATTTAATCACAGTGGAAACATTTCCATTGCCATGTAAGATAACATATGCACAGGTTTCAGGAATTAGGATGTGAACGTCTCTCTGGGGCCATTAGTCTATCTTCTACAGGGAAGGAGGGATTTCTCAACCCTTTGAATATCAGCTTGAAGGTGGTGGAGAGTGTGTTTGTTTTGTGAGGGCTGAACCTGACTCCCCAGGGCACAGTTAAAACTTGGTGGGCTGTCCTGAAGTGTCATATACTGACAATAAAATCAGACTTAAATGGCATAGGTGGTCTCTGTTAGAATAAGGATTCACAGCATTAATACATAAGACATGATTTAACCCATGGCATATGAGGAGCCCTGGACAGAAACTTTAGAATGAGTGTTCATACTGAATTTAATTTAGAGGCATTCCCAAGCATATCTTTGAGCTACAAATAATATGTATAAGATACTGTGGCTTTGGTTCCTACCCTTCATCAAAAATACCTTGAGGACCTTATGCAAGGTAGCATGCTGGTTGCTGGGCAAGGTCAGACGAATGAGGTGTAGATCCCACAGCCCAGCAGCCTACAGCCAGAGAGAGCACAGAGATTGTCAGAAAGCATTAGGATGGGAACAAGAGAGTGGGCCATGGGACCACAGGGAAGGGATGCCAGAGGAAGGATGGTCCAAGGAGTGGGAGAACAAAATGTAAAGAAGCAGAGAGAACACAGTGGATCCCAGAATAACAATACCAGTTCCTGGT
The DNA here is from genome assembly GCF_000147115.1 of Myotis lucifugus. Taxonomy (NCBI): domain Eukaryota; kingdom Metazoa; phylum Chordata; class Mammalia; order Chiroptera; family Vespertilionidae; genus Myotis; species Myotis lucifugus. The sequence continues at coordinate 3,062,316 of NW_005871073.1, forward strand.
CTGAGATCTTTGTGGATATGAGCTGATCTTATCCTCAGAACTCAAATGTGGTAAATTGACATTCGAGATGTTTCTCAAACACATCTCCACTCCCCCTACCTACTGTTACCACTCTAGTTCAGGACATGACATTTTTGCCAGTGTTTCCAATTGGTGTCCCTGGCTTCTTCTCTTACGCTACCCTAGAGTGATCTATTTATAAAGCAAATCTAACTCTGCACTTCAAATCCTGCCCAGCATAAACCCTAAATTCTTTTACTCTCCTTTCAAAGCCCTCAAGGATCTGACCTGGGTCCACCTCTTTGACCTCACCTCCACCATCTCTCTCCCCGCTCACTTTTACTATTTACAATCCAGAGAGAATGGACTCCCATCTCCCTGCAGGCAGCTGTGCTGTTTCACGCCCTTGGACCTGCCCTCCACACCTCCTTCCCCCAGGTAAACCCTGCTGCTGTTGAAGTCTCACCTTAAATGTCTGCTTCTGCTCAGGATTTTTTTGCCAGTCCCCTTCCTCCCCACCTGTGTCCGGCGCCCCTCCCCTACTCTCCTGCAGTGCCCTGAGCACAGAGGCAGGCAGCCTTTGTGCCTCTGATCTCCCCAGCAGCTTCGAAGGTTCTTCAGAACTGGGACATAGAATTCTCTTCTCCCCTCTTTAGCCCTTGTACAGCGCTTGACACATAAATGCCATTCAGTCAATATTGTTCAATTCAACTAACCTGAGCAGGAAAGCCTCTGCCTTTGGTGGGACTGTGCCTTTTTGACATTCAAAGCGTGGCGGTGCAATCGTGGGTGATTTGAGGACACTTAAACATGGAAAGGGTTCCAGATCGAAGGCCTCTTGAATCCTGTGAAAATGAATATCAAAATCAATATGCTGTTCAGTTTAGGAATATGAATAAATGATTTCAAATGAATTGAATTTTCCTCTCAACATTAAGTGGTAGAGCAAAATGAATTATTAGATAACACATTTGAAGTAACAGCTCTCTGCTGATTTCTCCTACAATTTGTTTTTACTTCTCTTGCAGACCTCTATGCTGATGTCATGACGATCTGAGAAATATTTATCTTCTTTAACCTCCTACAAGAGAGAGATGGTATCATAGGCTCCAAATTTAGAATTATACTTCTTCCTTTGTTTTACCATCACATCATTTCCTCCTCTTAAATGACTGTTTTTACCTGGAAAACCTCATACTTAAAATTTATGGGTTTTTTAAGCCCGAGTTTAGCAATATGAAAAATAGAATTTAATGTGAAAGATTGCCTCCATTTCTCCTTCAAAGCCATGCTGCTTCCCACAGGTAACCTCTAGTATGAGTGTAGCCCTTTCCTATGCATATACACCCACATACACACACCCTGCACTAAGGTGGTCTTTGTTCTTTCTGCTGCTTCTTATTATTTGGATGGAATTCTACTCTCAGCATTATTCTGCCACTTGAGTTGTATTTTAAATTTTATCTAACAACATGTCTTAGAAAATTTCTCTCTATGGAAACATATATATCCATTCACATATATATATGCACTTAATCTTAGTGTTTGCTTTTAATAGATACATGGTTTTATCTTTTGGTTGTTGTTTGCTTTATACTTAAACTATTTGAGTTGGGTTTCTATAACTAACAATTGAAAAAAACCCTGTCTCCTTTTTTTGGCTATTATTCTATACTAGAGGCCCGGTGCACAAAAATTTGTGCACTCGGTGGGGGAGGGGAGGGGTCCCTCAGCCCAGCCTGTGCCCTCTTGCAGTCTGGGACCCCTCAGGAAATAATGACCTGCTGGCTTAGGCCTGCTCCTGGGTGGCAGAGGGCAGGCCCAATCCCTAGGTGCAGCCCCTGGTCGGGCTCAGAGCAGGGCTGATTGGGGAGTTGGGGCGCCGCCCCCTGTCATGCACAGAGCAGGGTGGATTGGGAGGTTGCGATGCCACCCTCAGTCACACTCAGGGTGGGGCCGATAGGGGAGTTAGGGCACCGTCCCCTGTCATGCACAGAGCAGGGCGGATCAGGGGGTTGGGGCGCCGTCCTCTATCACCCACAGAGCAGGGCCGATCAGGGGGTTGGGGTGCTGCCACTGTCACACTCAGGGCAGGGCCGATGGGGAGGTTATGGCTCTACCCCATCACACACAGAGCAGGGCCCGTGGGGGGGGGGGGGTGGGTTGGGGCACCACACCCTGTCACTCACAGAGCAGGGCCCATCAGGGGGTTGGGGCGCCTTCCCCTGTCACGAACAGAGCAGGGCGGATAGGGAGGTTGTGGCCCCGCCCCCTGTCACACACAGAGCTGCAGGGCAATCAGGGGGTTTGGGCTCTTCCCCCTGTCACGCTGATCTGGTGCCAAGAGGCCTCGCGGCTCTGCTGATCCCGGTGCTGGGAGGCATATTACCCTTTTACTATATAGGATAGAGGCCTGGGGGCCGGCTGGTTTGCCCTGAAGGGTGTCCTGGATCAGGGTGGGGGTCCCCACTGGGGTGCCTGGCCAGCCTGGATGAGGGGATGATGGCTGTTTGCAGCTGGTCACACACCCTTCAGGGTGGGGGTCCCCACTGGGGTGCCTGGCCAGTCTGGGTGAGGGGCTGAGGGCTGCTTTCAGGCTGGCGGTTGTTGACTGAAGCTCCCAACCTCTCCTTTTTTTTTCTCTTTTTTTAATTTTATTCTGGGCCAGCTTTAGCTCTGGCTCTAGCTCTGAGGCTTCGTATCTGGTTTGTTTGCCGTTTTATAATCGAAACAATGTATAACTTCAGCTCTGAGATCCCGGCAGGCTGAAAGCTGGTTTCTGGAGTTTTGTTTAGCTTCTACATTTGCAACATAGTACATAGTTGCTTAGAGTTGCAACTCAGAGGCTGGCAAGTCAGGCGGGGAACGTTGGAGTCTGCAGTCCCTGGAGCAAGCAAACCTCATGTTCGCTTCCAGCTGCCTCGCTGCCGGCCGCCATCTTGGCTGACAGTTAATTTGCATAAGGATATGCTGATTAGCCAATGGGAAGGGTAGCGGTCGTACGCTAATTACCATGTTTCTCTTTTATTAGTGTAGATGCTATTGCTATCTATGACTTTTGCTATATATGAGGTTTCTATCAATGCAAGATTCTTGCTAGGAGAGATTCCTAGAAGTGAGGTTACTAGGTCAGGGGTTATGTGCATTTTATATTCCGACTAGAGGCCCGGTGCATGAAATTCATGCACGGTTAGGGTCCCTAGGCCTGGCCGGCGATTAGGGCCAATCTGGCCTTCTGGCTGGTGGCCGAGGCCTTCCTTCCAGCTGCCAACTGGGGCCTCCCTTCCCCAGCTGCTGGCTGCTGGCTGGGGCCTTCCTCCTTTCCACGCCACCCCCGGGTGGTCAGCGCATATCAGAGCAAGTGATAGAACTCCCAATCTCCCAGTTGAACTCCTGTGGGGACACTTTGCATGTTAGCCTTTTATATATATAGATAGCTACATTCTGACATAGCTTCAAGAGGAGCTGTGCCTGGATTGTATCTGTGCTTGTTCTTTTCACCACATTTTAAAAAATACTATCAATCTTTTTTACATTCTCAATCTAATGGGTAAATATGCTGTCTTCTTATTTTAATTTGTATTCTCCTATACTAGGGAGATTAATGAATGTTTTATAAGTTTCTTAGCCATGTATATTTCTTTTCTTGTAAATGGGTCTTTATTCAGGTTTCTATTAGCTTATTTGTCTTTATAACTTTTTAAAGTGCTATATAAAATGGATAGTAAACTGTTATATATTATACATGTTTTAGGTATTTTTCCACTTACCTTTCAGCTGCTTATTGTAGCTTTTTCAGTATAGAAGTTTCAACATACATGTATAATAAAATCAGTGTTTTCCTTTATTTTTTCTAAGTTCTTGTATCATTTTGTTTTTAAATCTGATATCTGCTGTAACAGGTTTCAAATAAGGTTTAATTTTAAGTTCTCTTTGATATGCTTGAGTGTTTTATTGTTCTGTATAAACTAAAAAATTATCTATTTAAATTGATTAATATCCATGGGATTTTGATTGAAATATTATTAACTGTTTAGATTTATACAGCAGTGGGCACAGTAGGTTTACAGTTATGAGTACACAAAACACAGAATTTATTTTTGTATTATTATTTTTTCTTGTATTATATATTTTTCCATATAAACAACTATAAACCTACTTTTTCCCACCCCTGTATTGGGAGAATCAACACGTTTAATATATGGACTCTTCCCACCCAAGAATGTGATATATCACTTTATTTATTCATCTCCTTTTATGTCTTACTAGAGGCCCTGTGCATGAAATTCATGCACGGGGAGGGGGGAGGGTCACCTCAGCCCAGCCTGCATCCTCTCCAATCCGGGACCCCTTGGGGGATGTCCGACTGCCGGTTTAGGCCCATCTAGGTCCAATCCCAGCAGTCGGACATCCCTCTCATAATCCTGGACCACTGGCTCCTAATCACTCACCTGCCTGCCTGCCTGGTTGCCCCTAACTGCCCCCCCACACCGGCCTGATCACCTCTCACTGCCTCTGCGTGCCAGCCTGATCACCCCTAACTGCGCCCCGCTCCTGGCCAGGTCGCCCCCAACTGCCCCCTCCCTGCCAGCCTGTTTGCCCCCAACTGCCCCCCCCCCCGTTGGCCTGGTTGCCCCCAACTGCCTCCCCTGCCGGTCTGGTTGCCCCATGCAGCCTGCTTGTTCAGTCGTTTGGTCATCTCTCACTAACCCCCCTGCCGGCCTGGTCACCTAATGCAGCCTGCTTGTTCAGTCGTTTGGTTGTCCTTTACTAACCCCCCTGCTGACCTGGTCGCCCCATGCAGCCTGCTTGTTCAGTAGTTTGGTAGTCCCTCACTAACCCCCCTGCCAGCCTGGTCATAGGCTCCACTCTTGTTAGGGG
>NW_005871073.1:3068270-3071278 GCF_000147115.1 Myotis lucifugus
CCTGGTCACACAGCCTGCTGTTCAGTCGTTTGGTTGTCCCTCACTAACCCTTCTGCCGCCTTGTCGCCCACGCAGCCTGCTGTTCGGTCGTTACTATTACTGTGATGACGTCCCCTGACAATTTGCATATTTCTCTATTATTTAGTATAGATTATTGACTGTATCCCCTATGTTATACTTTTCATTCCTGTGACCGTTTTTATAACTGACAACTTGCACATCTTAATTCTTTCTCCATTTTCACCCATTCCCCAGACCCTTTGCTTTCTTTCCTTTGTTTTTTTTTAAATTTTATTCTTTATTGATTAAAGTATTACATATGTGTCTCTATCCCTCCATTGCTACCCCCCGCTCGTGCCCTCACCCCCTACTGTTTGTGTCCATTGGTTATGCTTACAGGGCTTTGCATACAAGGCCTTTGGTTGATCTTTCCCCCTTCCCAAGTGTATTTAAGGCTCCAGTTCGCCATTGAGTTTTATCTTTGGGTGAGCCCATTTTGATGTGTATTCACTGCTATTCATTTATAAATGAACTTTGATTTTAATTTTGATTTCCTCTTAATGTTATCATTTATTAAAAGTAAGGGTTTTTCTTTGCATTTATAATTGAAGAGTTAACTTTCTACTGTTTTTCTTCATTTTGCAGGAAGGGTGCTTGTTTTTACTCTAGTTAGTTAGAAAATCAAGACTGTAATTTCTACTTTCAAAAAGTGAGCTTTTTGTGGCTTTATCTAGTCAGTTTTTATGCATGTAAAGATGTAGCTGTATATATATAAAATACAGGCTAATTTTGATTATCAAATATTCTGTATTCTTTATTTGAGAGTACTTCCTTTAGTTGATTTTTGAGAGAGCTGTATTTTCAGTGTCAAAAAATAATTGTAAATTTATTTCTCCTTACATAATTCTAATAAGTTTACCTTATGTTTTTAATGTTATGTTGTTAATTATATAATCGTTTTGTTTGTTTTCATCTTAAACTCAAGTATATTTTTTATCGGTAGAAGTGGAGTTCTTGGGGTACCGAAAGGAAAATAATTTCTAGAGGCTCCCATGGGAGGATGGGGTTTCGTGGAAAATTTATTAATGATGTAAATTTAAGGGGGTTCCCCTCCAAGGTCTCATCTCTGTCCATCTCGCCATGGAAGACATCCAGTTTTGTCTTCAGCAGGGTCAGAATTAAGGCCACTGCCCAGAATTTCTGCTCCATATTCAAGTACAGTCCAATTCAGCATCTGGCTGGCTTAACTTGTGTTCCCAGCTGCAGTCCATTGTGTGTGGGGTCCACTCTGCCATGGGCCATATGACTGCTTAAGACCACATGGCTATGGAGAGAGAACAAGCCAGTGCACAGTCAAGTGCAGGTCATAGAGCAAGAGAGCAAGAGCCAGCAAGAGGAGAGGGAACTCTTATTCTGAGGATTTTAACCAGGAGCTTCTTCAAACTAACCAATTAACTTTTAAGATTTCATGTGCTTCTGAAGGGGTCCACCCCCCTATCCAATAACCTTTTCCCCAGGCTAGACTGATAGGCAAGCACCTTCCCTACTCACCGGACTTCACTGTGCATATGCCCATTTCCCCCTTTGTTCAATCCCTTCCCCCAGTGATCTGAGGGAATAGACCAGTGGTCCGTGGAGAGCATGAAGCTGTAGCTTCCTGGTGGAGCTGCCCAGATGACCGTGCTTATAATGTCTGACTTCCCTTTGCTTTTTTTCCTTTATTAATATTAACTAGTTAGTTATGACAATGTATTTACAATTGATCGGGCCAGTCTTGATATATTAGTGAAACTTTATGTTCAACCATCCCGTGCTATTTTAATATAGCTTTTGACCTTAATAAAGAGCATATTGCTGAAATTCTTTTGTGTGCCCCAATGGGCTCCTATTTTAAATAAGATATTTTAATTAATACACATTTATTATACTAAATAAAATATTTAATCTTTTATTTTTGGTCGTTTTTTCTCTTTTCTGTATTAAGTTGGTTTTATTGTTGTTGTTTTTACCATTTCTTTTATAGTAATTATGCATTCCATTTTTCTTCATATAGTGTATGTTTAAATTCACTATGGAAACTTAGAGTTTACAATTTTATGTTAACATTAAGTAATTTTCAAAACTACCTTTCCTGAATTAGACCCTGTAGTATGTTTCATTTTCAATTTCCTTACACCTTCCTTCCCCTTCCTATGTTTTGTTGAAATGATCAAAATTTATATATTCAGGTGTTTTTTTTAAAAAAAAAAAACACTCTCTTAAGAATTATTCCTGCAAATTACCTTAAGTGTCACAGCCTTATTACCAACTGTTTTTAGACCTACTGATATGCTTTCTGGTTAAAATATTAACTATTTTTTCTTATTAACATCTTCACTGTTTTTTAGATTCTTTTTTGTTTGTTTGTTTTTTGTTTGTTTGTTTGTTTGTTTGTTTTTCTGGAGCATATCCTCAAGTATTCCTTCCAAAAATAACCTATGGCATAATGCAACCTGAGAACTTGTATCTGGAAATGTTACCTCAGTCTTCACATTTGCAAGATAATATAAATGTAAAAATCAAGGTTGAAAATCATGTTATCTCAGAACTTAGAATCTACATGCATCCAAATTTTTTCTGATGAAGAGAATGATGGCAGTCAGTCCCTCATTTCTTTGTGGATAATCTTTACTCACTGCAATGTTCAAAATAGTTGCCCCCTATCACAAGTGTTATTGGGCTTTTCAAATGTGGGTAGTAGATTGGTTAACTGTGATTTTTATTTAATCACAATTTAATTAATTTAAATACCATATATAGCTAATGACTATTGTATTAGTACAGCTCTGCAATCATGCATGTGCATCTAGTTGTTTCATTAATCTTTATTCATACTCATTATGGACTTTCATTCTCCACGAGTCATCTTTTCTTTCATACTTTTCAACCCTTTGTCTTTGTGCTGTTATGTAGGAGAAGCCTTTATTTTGTTCTAAAAGTTTCAACTGTTAATGGTAATTATGTTTCTA
>NW_005871073.1:3071769-3077302 GCF_000147115.1 Myotis lucifugus
TCTAAGTGCAGGAGATTGGCATAGCGCTCCCGCTCGCGTGCGCCCGCACGCACACACACACACACACACACACACACACACACACACACACTGATAAAAGCTACCTGACCAACCCACCCACACTCTACTGCTTTCCAGGCTTCATTACTACTTCTAATTTTGTGGTTAATTAAGGTTCTTCTGGAAAATTTTTACTAAAATTTTACTTATTTTAAAGGGAGATTCTGTAGATCTGCTATTTTTTTTATATTGGATGCATTTAGATTTATAATTATTATATCTTCCAGGTGGATTAGTCCCTTAATATGATATGACCTTGTTTAGCTCTAGTAATCCCTTTTGCCTTCAAGTTATTTTGGCTGATATCATTATAGCTATACCAGTTTTCTTGGGTCAGTATTTATATGGTACATGACCACCTTCCTGTTGTAAGCACATATGTAATTTTTTGAAACCTAGTCTGAAAGTATTAATCTTTTACTGAAGTATTTTGTCTATTTATAATTAATTTACTTATATATTTGGGTTTACATCTACCATCTTATTATTTGTTTACTATTTGGCATATCTGGTTGGGGTTTTAAAATCCTTTTTGTTTTTTGTTTTTTTCTTTCTATTTGATTAATCAGGTTATGTTTGCCCAGTTTTTTCTATCACCTTGTCAGTTTTACATTTTTAAACATACTTTTAATGATTAAGTGATAAAAATATTTATTCATGATTTATTTCTGCCTAATACTAATGATTATTTTTATCTGTCATAATAATGATAGAATCTTAGAAAACTTAACTTCATTTACCCCTTTGTGTTATTTTTGTCATGCATTATAATTCTACATATATTTTAAATTCCAGACATAATCATTATTAATTTGTACCATCTATATTCAGTTATATTTGCCCACATATTTATCTTTGTGTGTTCCTAAATTCTTTCTTCATTTCTATATTTTCCTCTATAATTATACTAGCGGCCTGGTGCACGAATTCATGCACTAGTGGGGTCCCTCGGCCTGTCCTGCAAGATCAGGCCAAAAATGGCTTTCCGACATCCTGCGAGGGGTCCCGATTGTGAGAAGGCACAGACCAGGCTGACGTATCCCACCGGTGCATGATCAGCCAGACCCCAGCAGCAAGCTAACCTACCAGTTGGAGCTTCCACCACCTGGTGGTCAGTGCACGTTGTAGTGAGCAGTTGAGCAGCCTTAGCATATCATTAGCATATTACACTTTGATTGGTTGAACGGACGACCGGACACTTAGCATATTAAGCTTTTATAATATAGGATTTCTTTTGCCTGAGGAACATTTTTAATATTTCCTTTAGTGCAATCCTATCAACAATGAATTGTTTAATTTTTTGTTTTTCGGGATATGTCTTTATTTCTTCTTTATTTTGAGGTACATTTTCACTATTTGTAGAACACTAACTTGACAGTTTTTAGCACTTTTAAGGTATCATTCAATTATCTCTGGCTTAGATCATTTCTATTGAGAAGTCAGTTTTCTCATTGGTGTTCCTTTGATGATTGTCTTTTTTCCCCTCTGACTGCTATTAAGATTGATTTTGTCTATCGCTTTTTTTAAAATCTATTTTTCTATGATGTGTCTTCAGTAATCCCTTTTTAGATCATTTTTATAATGTGCTTTAATGATTTTAAAAGAATTTACTGTGTAGTTTGTTGAGCATTTTGAACATGTGAATTGATTTTTTACTTTAGTTTAGGAATTTTTGGTATTCTATCTTCAAATATTGTTTTTGTTCCAATATTTTTCTCTCTTTTTGGTGCATCAATCACAGTATAAAACCCCTAAAGATCCACCACATAGTGAATTTTAACCTCTCACAATTGACAAATTTTTATAGTGAATCAGATTATATTCGTGTATATATCTATGTTTGAATATAATGTATATAATGTATAAACATGACTGACTCAGATTCTAATTACCTGATAAAATCTCCATTTCCTCTTTTCTTTGCTATTTGTTTGTAGTAATCAGTTATGTTATAGTTCTTCTAACACCAATGTCTGTTTCACCTATGAATCTCTTCCTGTTGCCTGTTTTTCCTTTCTTGGTTTTTGGACACAGGGCCTCGTCTCTTTCCATGCCTGGCATGATTTCAATAAATGAAGAGCACTGAACATAAATACTGAAGAGACCACAGGCATTGTGATCTTGAGTCAGAAAAGGATTTTTTTCCCTCTGTTAAGTTGACAGTGCGAGAGGCTACCTTCAATCATTTAAGAATGAGCCAATTTTAGGCTGAATTTGGTTTTTTATTAAATTAAACTAAAACTCAGTCTATCACTGGTTTTCCTTGTCTTTAGTCCAGAGGCCTCCATTGCTTGCAGTTAAGATCTTGATATATTTACTAGGTCCATTTACCGTACAGGTCCTTGTCTTCTCAGCACCAGGTGACTACCGAATTTTTCATTTCGCTTCTCAGAGTTTGTCATATAGCTCTTCAGTCTCTATCTTGCATACCTTCAGAATCTGGCACTTATTTTAAAGGGGAATCATTTCTGTCTTGAGGCTTCTCAAGTATCCAACCTGACTCCATCTCACCTAACTGTGAAAATACCTTCTGGTTTCTCTGTCCTCAACCGCGGCCCTTTGCCCAGTGAAAGCCTAGTTTCCCAATCTATCCCTACAAGAATCTGCACAAGCTTCCAGGGAAAATGCAGGTGAAAATCATCATTACACCTTTCCAAGAGTCTCCCTTTTCATGATTTTAGCCTTGCTAGTCTTCATTATTTCTGAAGTTGTGTATATCTTTAAACAGATGATTTTTAAATTTATTTTGCTTTCTAAAAATAATTCTTCTCAGTAGGTGAATTGGTCTACCCAAAACAAATTTATCTGGTCCAGAAATGCCTGTCAACCCATTATTATCTCATTGATGTCTTCCCAAATTCCTACCAGTATACTGCTATGCTGTTAGAATACCGTTTTTCTGTCTTACCATGGCTTTTATAATGATTTCTTATAAGCCCATATCAGCAATAATTTGAGAGGGAAGACAGGTTAACATGAACTTTCAGTAAGCCACCTTAAACTAGAAATGCCATACACTTTGAACCTTCTGCCCTATATTAGAATTATCTCTTTATGTCTGTCTCTACCACTATATTATGAATTTCATAAATTTTATGTTCATGCTTGTCATAATACTTAGCATATTCAATCACACTAATAGCTGCTCGTTATTTACCTGTTAAATAAATTATGCAATAAATGAATAAAAGACCTCATAATGTTCATGATCAATGACTGTATTGGTATCTCTCACATTATGAATAGTATTGTTTTTAAAAATCAAAAATATTATATATAATAATAGAGAAATAGAGACAAATATTTTATTGCTTTATAAAACCTGGTATATTCTGTGCTCTTAAACAGAACTTAAACAATAGTAACAAAATATTTCCCCAGCTTCTGGGATTTCTCAAAGAGAATTCTTTAAAAATGAGGAACTTTAATCATTTGGTCCCTTTAGATTTTATAGTAGTTTAAGAAATATATGTTTGAAAATCCTAATATATGTTTAGTTCTCTCATAACACCTAGTATATTTCCCTTTAGAAAAGAAAAAAAATCACATAAAAAATTGAAGAGAAATATTACCTAACACAAAACACATATTTTTCAAAGATTATATTTCCATTTCTACATAATATACTCTCATTATGAAACTGTCATTGCATTTTTTAAATCATAAACAAGGGCACTAAAAAGAAAATGAATGACAATATAAATGACTTTCTGAAAGTGACATCTATTCCAATCTCAGAAAAAAAATAACTCTCTAAAATATTAATTGATCATAATGAGGAGGCCGGCCGTTAGGTAAACAGAGGGGCCAGGAGTGTTTCCCATAGGCCTGCAGATCGTTGTGAAGGCACCTGGGAACACTGGCTTTGAATTTGAATTTAAAGGTAAATAAAAATAGATCAAACTGTCAACTTGAAGAACTTCAACTGAGAATGCCATGCTTCTGTGTCTTTGTAATTTAACCACAGAATAGGAAGAAATATAATTTTACTGGAAAATAAAATTGCCATAATTCCTGGCCATTGGAAAGGAACTTCAAAAAGATTAGCTTCCGTTTCTGTCTTCCCTCACTCAGAAATGAGTTAAAGGTATGGGTCATGCTATGAGCCAATGACCAAATGGCCAGTTGTTTTGGCAGTATTCCAACTCTGTCAAAAGAATCTTAATCTGATATCTTTTTCATAACTGGTACAGGGGACAGCTCCACTATCCACAAGCTTCTCATGCTTTTGGTCTTCACATTCTGGACTTCTCCTTTGACATTACTCCTGAGTATTTCATTTTCCATGAGGCTATTATTTATAAAGCTTGTTTGCAAGGAACAAAACAACTTATTCAGCACAGTTTCTTCAAACACCAGACTTTTATTACCAGAGGCTTCCTATGGACACCTCTCTGGAGTGGGCCCAATATGTGATAGGGTTAAATATGGAAGAAGACTGTCAAGTTCCAACCTGTACAGCAAATTCCAAAAACAATGACAAATTCAGTAGTTGTGCAGTACTGTAGTGCATAAAAAAAAATGCTTGACCTTGTTCATCTTTGCGTTGTTTTCTGAAGTTGCTAGTACTGTACTTGGAATAGTATAAACTTAGAGGAATGGAAGCTCATCTTTCCCCTTCCTTTGCATATCTTTTCATGATGATTGCCCTTTCCCTTCTCTCCAGCATTTATCCCATCCCTATAGTTCACAATACTATTTTTTTGAAATTTATTTTTAAATTATAATTTAAATATATATATATATACTAGAGGCCCGGTGCACAAAAATTTGTGCACTCGGGGGGGGGGTCCCCCAGCCCGGCCTGTGCCCTCTCACAGTCTGGGACCCCTCAGGAGATAACGACCTGCTGGCTTAGGCCTGCTCCCCGGTGGCAGAGGGCAGGCCCAATCCCTAAGTGCAGCCCCCGTCATGCACAGAGCAGGGCGGATCGGGAGGTTGCGATGCCACCCTCAGTCACGCTCAGGGTAGACTGATTGGGGGGTTGGGGCACCGCCCCCTGTTACACTCAAGGGCAGGGTCAATGGGGAGGTTGCGGCGCCACCCCCTGTCACGCACAGAGCAGGGCCGATCAGGGGGTTGGGGCGCTGCCCCCTTTCCATTCACAGAGCAGGGCAATCAGGGGGTGGGGCGCTGCTCCCTGTCACTCACAGAGCAGGTCTATCAGGGGGGTGGGGCGCTGTCCCCTGTCACTCACAGAGCAGGCCATCCTGGGTGGAGAAGTCCCCCCCTGTCACTCACAGAGTAGGGCGATAGAGGAGCTGGGGCACGCCCCCTGTCACACACAGAGCAAGCCCGATCAAAGGGTGGGGGCTGCAACTTGTCAACCTCAGGGCAGCAAATGGAAAGTATGTTCTTACTTGTCACCACCAAGCAGGGCATGGGGGGGGGGGGGGCAGCTTTTTTTACTAAAAACGGCCGATCACGGGGTGGGGACGCATGGCCCTTTAGCCCGGAAGGTAGTTACCTTTAC
>NW_005871073.1:3078086-3092874 GCF_000147115.1 Myotis lucifugus
GCATAAGGTACGCTGATTAGCCAATGGGAAGGGTAGCGGTCGTACGCCAATTACCATGTTTCTCTTTTATTAGTATATATATATATATATATATATATATATATATATATATATATATATATTAGAGGCCCTATGCACGAAATTCATGCAAGGGCCTTGGCCCTGGCTCCCGCCCACCGCCACCATGGCCGGGGGCCTCTGCTGGCTCTGCCTCGGCCCCTGCCCGCTGCAGCTTTGTCTGGAAGGAAGGATGTCTGGAAGGACATCTGGTCTAATTAGCATATTATACTTTTAATATATATAATATATATATATTATATATATATTATATATATATTATATATATTATATATTATTGTTGATAGTATTACAGCTGTCTCCCATTTTCCCCTTCTTAACCCTCTTCCTCCCAGCCACTACCTACCACCCTATTGCCAGTGTCCATGGGCTATGCATGTAAATATATAAGTTCTTTGGTTTATGTCTTCTCATCTTCCCATCCCCACATTGAGGTATGTTAGTCTGTTCCATGCCTCCACTCTTTGGGTCTTATTTTGTTGGTCAATTTATTTTGTTCATTAGATTCCACAAATGAGGGAGATCATGTAATATTTGTCTTTCTAAGATTGACTTATTTTACTTAGCATAATATTCTCCAGGTCCATCCATGTTGTCCCAAAGGGTAAGATATCCCTCTTTTTTACAGCTGCATAGTATTCCATTGTGTAAATTTCCCACAGCTTTTTTACCCATTCATCTACTGATGGGCACTTGGGCTGTTTCCAAATCTTAGCAATTGTAAGTAATGCTGCTATGAACATATGGGTGCATATATTCTTTCTGATTGGTGTTTCAGGGTTTTAGGATATATTCCCATAAGTGGGATCTCTGGGTCAAATGGGAGTTCCCTTTTTAATTTTTTGAAGAAACTTCCTACTGTTTTCCACAGTGGCTGCACCAATCTGCATTCCCACCAGCAGTGAACTAGTGTCCCCTTTTCTCTGCATCCTTACTAGAATTTGTTTGTTGAATTTTAAAGATAGCCATTCTGACTGGTATCAGGTGATATCTCATTGTGGTTTTAATTTGCATTTCTCAGATGATTAGTGACTTTGAGCATTTTTTCATATGTCTCTTGGTCATTTGTATGTCCTCTTTGGAGAAATGCCTATTCAGTTCTTCTGCCCATTTTTTAATTGGATTATTTGTCGTCCTTTTGTTGATTCATGAGTACTTTATGTATTTTGGATATTAACCCCTTATTAGATGTATCATTGGCAAATAGTTCTCCCATACAGGGGGTTCCCTTTTGATTTTGATGCTGGTTTCTTTTGCTGTGGGGAAGCTCCCAGCTTTTTTCAATGAATTAGTGGGCACACAACTTCCATTACCAGCACTATGGCCACTATGTCTCAAGCAGTATACTGTAAAACCAAAGGGGGGCAAAATTATTTAGAATCTGGTCTCAGAATCCTAAAATGCTGTGGTTACAATTTCAGGTAGTTTTTGGACAGAATGAGCTATAACCCTTTCCAAATATTCATGCATGAAGTTCATTAATAATTTTTTCTCTCAGTAACTGAAGATGGATCTTTTAATTTGAAGTGGCCTTAACACTAATGAGTCGTATCATTACTCTGGAATCTTTTAAGTTGGTTTCCCCCCCCCCCCTCATTGACTCAGTGAGGTAGAAATTAAGGACAGCTCCCATTAGCTCTATATAGTTCCTGAAGCATCTGCTCATGGTTGCAAATTGATCCATCCTAAATATTTATTTGTCTATAAACGCCATGGAGTCAACACAATTGACATTTCACTTTAGACTTCTTTTTTTCTTCCTCAAACACAAGATTTCCTTTAAAAGTTCTGTCAATAACATCATTTGCAATTTAAATGCTTTAAAAATATGATCCTTCCTGCTGTGTTTTTGAATACTTCCTTCATATTTAATTGCTGCAGACACTTTAGTTCGTAATTAAACTTTATTGTTTATGATGTTGCAGTCATTAATAGATGTAATAGGAAAAAAAGTGGCTAGTTCTAGAAAAATTTCTGACTGCTAATTATAGTCTTAATCTTATTACTTTCCATAACCGTAATGAAGTCATGGGGCTGAGAGGAAGATGGGTAGAAAGTGAGACACAAAACAAGTACACAGTTCATGTTTTTGAGGATTTACTGGACATTTTGGAAGACAAGCTTGAATTGGACTTAAATTGAATTGGACTCCTTGATTTGTAGGGGAGATTAGCTTAGAAATAGCATCTGCAACACTTGCAAGATGAATATCCTCATTTTTCAAGGCTCCTTTCTCCAGCACATCCCCAGGTTTTGCACTGGTGACAGAGAGGAGCATATATTGCAGGCCACAAAGCTTGCCTGATCTCAGAGCCTTAAAAGACTTTTATTGTGAGAGAATGGAGACACTTGATGAATCTGATGGGTTGTGGTCATGGAAAGATTTGCTATGAACCATTGCACCAAGGTTGAAATGCCCAAGAGGCTGACAAGCTTATTGCCCATTTCAGAGATTAAATAGTTTGGGGAAAAATTTTCTCCCCTGCCAGTTGTAATTGTGTCTGTGAAATAAGTGTTCATTCTGCTTGAGCACTGTGGTTTGAATGCTTCCTTCTACATTTTCCCCCAGTGGGTTGATTCTAAAAAGGTCAGCTCAAATTTTCCTGTACCAGTGCAAATTAACCCGTGAACTTGATAACACCTCTCCCCAGCCCCCAACATCCTTGCCATGTTCCATGCCAATGAAAATATCAGAAACGGTCAAGTCCCTTTCTTATGGATTGTCTCTGTAGCTGGTTGAAGGGAAGGAAAGGAGCTGAAAAATCTTCCAGGTTAAGGATGTGAGTGTAAGTAATGGGCAAAGGCTACTTTTGGTAACCTTGAGAGTGTGAAGCTGCCAGAGTAGCACTCCTCAGTAGGTAAAGTGGTCATTTAGTTGGAACTTCCAAGGCAGGTTGGAGGGCCTCAATTGCGCCACAGAGAATAGGATAAAGATAACATCTCAAGAAGAAGGAAGAGGGCACAAGCAGAAAAACACACGCTCATGACAGACCATTTATTCCCGGACATTGCCCAGGGTCAACATTGCATATTACTCTGCTCACTGCTGACCAGTAGCTAACCTTTTGGGTGATTTAGAGAACGTTTCTGTTTCTAGCTGGGTGGATAAAGTTCATTATGTGTTAACACAAACCACAACATATTCTCCTTTCATAGGCAAACCTTATCTAGAATTCCTGGGTTTATCATTTTCAAAAGTCTCAAGAGCATACCTCAAAATTGAATGTGAAAATATCAAAGAAACCTGGAGACAGTAATATTTATTTCTGAGCATTCCCCATATCCCTGCCACTGTGCTGAGCCTGTATGTGATTATCTTATTTAATCCTGTAACAATTCTGTGAGGCAGATTCTGGTTTTATCCTGTAGAAACTGATACTCAGAGATTGAGCAACTTGCCTACAGTCACACAGTTAGCAATCAGTTTAATCAATTTGAACCCAGGTTTCCTGATTCTAGAATTTGAGCTCTAACTATTGTCCTTTACTTCCTTCTCTTTAATCCTCAGTACCTAGAGAATGCAGGTTGAGCTGATGCTAGAAACAGGATGATACTTTACGAACCAGAAGTATGTACTGTATGTGGACCTGAATGAGGTCTGCTTCTTTATGCTTTTGTATTAACAGGGATGCCTTCTCACTAAGTGTTGACTGTGGCTCCAAAGCATCCTAAAATGGTGTTTTCAGTCGATTACCTTGTTCAGGTACCTTTCTCTCTCTACTTTCCTGAATTGTCAGTGGTGATCAGCATCCATGCCTGAGGAGAAGCAGGGGTAGTCCCAGTACATGAGGGCAAAAAACAGTGGCCAAGAACATCTTTGTTCAGGTGACTGGTGGGAATAGCCAGTATTACATCCTCCCCTAAATACAACTGTTAACTAAATAGCGAGGAACATGAAGTGATCTATACTGAATATGCCAAAATCATACTAGATGTTAATACTAGGCAGGCCATTTTGGGGAAAAGAAGAAGTTGGAGGGGGCAACAGAACTTGAAACATAACCATAAAAATATCATGAAAATTTACAATTAGAAGCATATCTTAACCAATGGAAATGACCACTAATAAGGTCAAGTGACTAGGGTACAGGTATTTGAAGTTGAAGATGCAGGTTGGTTGCTCTTTTATTATATCTTATTACTGTCAGAAGTGAGTAGTTATTTTTGTATGGATAGTGTGTCAAGGGCAGAGCTCTACAAAGTCAGAGGATCTTCCTTTCGTGTTCAATGTCCATAAGTCTCTATTGCTCTTGGCTGCCTGTATTTCCTTGCTTGGTTTATCTGATTTTTTTCCTCCTTCCCTAGTCCACCAAGTATTTAGATACCAGGAGGTCAGGAGCTCTGAGACAGGCTAGGCAACCTTCCCTTTCTCACATGCGTGTTGTAGGGCTTAATGAACTAACACATTCTAAATTGATTTTAAAAGGAAAAGTACTGTGTATGTGACAAGCATGATTAACTAGCAGCTAAGTTACTAGGAACATGAATATTAGGCACCTTTTCCGAATTTCAGAAAAATGGATGTACATAGTCATTTTCAAAGCCACTATTATTTGAATGATATTCAGGCACTTAAATAAAGTCTAGCCCAATCCTAATTATCTGTACTTTTCTCATACCAGTCATAGAGACTGTAAGAGTGGCATGTTTATGCAACTACAATCTTGTGGCGTTTCCAGTGCACCAAGGAAAAGATATACAGTACACTGCAAAATATTAGTTGCCTTTCTATCTACACTCCATACTTCTAGCACAGGAAATATTGTAGCCTGGTGGTTGGGAGTGTAAACTCTGACCCAGACTACTGGGGTTCAAACCCTCACTCCACTGCTAGTTAAATGACTTTGAGCAAATTTCTTTACCTCTCTGCATTAGTTTATTTATGTAAAAACTAGGAACAATAATAGTATCTATTTTATAGTTCAGACATCTAAGGTGCTCAGAAAAGCAGTTCCCGACATGCAGTAATTGCTCCTTAAATGTTAACTAGTATCACTATAATTGTCACTAATACTGGCTTAAGCAGGTTCCACCCTTGGATGGAGAAATAATAAGTGGAATTGGTAGTTAATTTCCTAGGATTCACACCTGGTGTTTGACAGTGTACAATACCCACTTACTTTTAATATTAACCTACGGCTGTTCAGCACTTGCTGTGTGCCTGGATCCTCAGAACAACTTGCTGGGATAGGTTACTAGAGTGGTCGCTCTCATTTTTGCTCAGCAAGGTTTTGATCCCCCTTCTTCTTATTATTCACTGTAGCCACTACCTTTCACCTGAGGTACAGGGGTGGGTACGGCCCCATGCCTGGGCAGTCATGAACTTCTCATCCTAAGGTAAACAAGGGAACCAGCACGGCCAATCCCAGGGCCTCTCCTGGCACACTAAAGAAGGCAAAGAACAAACAGCTTTGCCTCTGGGTTCATGATGCTGGAAGGGTGTGAAATCAGGGTTAAAAGTGACAAACCTCATTTCAAGAGAAAAAGGTATGGCTGCAATAGGAGAAAATGAAGCCATACAGAGTGAGCTGATCTGCTACATGGAAGAAGGGAGTTCCAGTAGTTTTAATCCTACAATTTGAGGCCCAATTCCCATCCTTTAATTTGGTCAAATGGCCCAGTATTACTTCCAGCCATGTGAGCCAATAAACTTAATTTTTGTGTTTCTCTTAAAATAGTTTGAATTGGTTTTCTGTCTCTTGAAACTTAAAGAGTCTTTAAAAGACAAATGCTATAATTCACCCATTTTATGGATAAGGTAATTGAGGCTCTGAGAAGTTAAATGAGTTGGTCATGAAAATCCCATTACCAGTGATTTTCAGAGCTAGAACTTCATAGTCTATTTAATGACACCAAATGCTATATTCCACTTAAGAGAGCCAGGCTGGGGAACTTGGAGAGGGAGCTGGTTATTAATGAAAAGGACAGTTTGGGGACACCATCAGGTCATGACTACCCATATAACTAATTCATTCACTGATTCATCAAATATTTGTTCAGTCACCAGGAAACAATATAAGGCAAGCTGTCTGTGAGGGACCTGCAGGTAGCCCTCGCTCTCATAAGTAGTTGCCTGTTCTCAGCTGCAGTTGGCCTAGCAAGGGCTAGGAAGCCACAGGGCAGCCTACGTGTGTTTTCCGAGTTGCTATTCCAGTGAATAAAACATGTGCAGAATATGTCAAACACTTGGGCCTCTTAGAAAATTGATTATAGATCTTGCCCCTTCCTTAAAAACCCGGCTTTTGTTTTTATTAGCCTGTGTAAATTCAAAATAACTCCTGAATGCAAATACGGATGGCATTTTATTTTTCTGACAAGTTTGGAAGCAGCCTGGGGCAGAGTGGCAGTGAATCAGTAAACATCACGTGTCTTACACCAGGAGTTCATCAACTGTGCACACTATTAATGGGCTTAGGCCATATGTTCCATAATAGCATGTTTCCTCACGTGGACTTGGGCTGCCTGGTCGTATGACAAAGCTGCCACGTCAGTTTCTTGATGTATAGAAACAGGCTCTGCTTAGCCAGCTGTAGAAATCTACCAAGGTCATTTCAGGAGTAATTTCCATTTTGTGTGCTTTTTTTCCCCCTCATTGACTGTAAGAGAATGTGATGTGCCTCATTACAATGTGATTCCAGGTGCATAACACAATAATGACCTTTATGCCAAAGACTGAAGTTCATGTAATTGATAAGATAGAATCCCATCGATGTTGGGAGCCATTAGCTGGAAGCAGGAACCCTGTTAAGTTCTTGACATGGGAGGTCAAAGGGTCAAGGTGAAGGCCCAGGATACAGCCATGTCTGGACACAGATGAAAGAGGAGAACAGTGCTGCCTGGAAGCATTGGGGGGTGCAGCCCTCCTGAGGAGAGTCTGTTAGGGAAAGGCCTGGGGGTCAAGGTGGGGACTAAGGGAGCCGCAGAGCCCAGCTCCAGAGCAATGGGCTGGAATGATGGGCCTCTCCAAGCAGGGGCACTGTGATAACCATCACCCCTGTTTCTTTTTTCAGGTCCTTACTGATTTTCTCTACTTTGCATCTAACCCAAAATTATATGGTCTCTACAGAGCCATTGCTTCTTTTTTTCTCCTGAATTCTAGATTGTTGGTGCTCCAGTAGGACATCAGGGATTTGTTAAGGAGTCTTTACAATAACTTGGGAAACCTGAGGATTCCACTTTCACCCACCCAGGGATGGGTTTCCTGCCAAAACCTTGTCTGACTTCTGCTCTTCATTGAAAATGGCCAAACAAATCAAATCCTTCACTAGGTGATTATAGCTAGAGTATTGATTACCATTATTTAAACACACATTTACAAATGGCACCTGGATACAAAAGCTGCTGCAGACCTCAGGACCCTTCCTAATGCAGCTTTGTTAGAGTTGCTCGTAGCCGGCACTTGCTCTTCGTGCTCATTCTTCTGATTTTACTCTGACTGGGAAGGTCTTATTTCATGTCTCCTACAAGCTAGCAGAGCCCAAAGCTGGTGCAGAGAAATAGGCCCTGGAAGAGGAAAGTGAAAAGTCACATGTTATCTGAAACCTGAGGCATGGGGTGGGGGTGGGGGTGAAATAGAAATAAAGATAGGGATAGAGAGGAGAGAGAGAAAAACAACCCAAATGAGAATGCATTTGGTCAGAAGAAAAAAGAAGTGGGACCTTGAGGGTTTTAAGAAGAAACAAAATGAATACAATGATGAACACAATGGCTTATTTGTTTGTTTACATCCCTTGGAGTTATAAATATCTCTGTCTGACCATGGATTAATAGGTTTTTTTTAGGAGGAGCCTATTGTGTGTGCTTATCCACGTTTGATTTCCAGTGCTTTTAGCTCAAACAGGGACAAAGGCTCTTATGTGCCGCTAATGCTTGTAGACGAATAATGTCTTTTTAAATTATTTCCAATCCTGCTGTCATTTCAGGACCCTAGAGACTCTGCTCATTAGGGTGGCAGGAGAACGAAGAAATGAGTTAGGCACAGAGGTGGCAGGGGTTAATTTCATATTTGTCACGAGATCTTGCATGATTTCCCTAAAAGACATTTAATTTCCACTGGGCATAATAACTTGCAGCTGCCGGAATATGCTGTATACTAGTGGCGAGTTCTTGTCTTTAGAGATTCGTGCAAGTCGTTATTTAAAAATAGAGATCCGGGTGCTACAGCTGGCTAATTAATCTACCACCAAGCAAAGCGAAGCAAGTGACCCACTTAACTGTTTTCAGGAACCACGGCTACACTGAAACCAACTTTCCAAAATGTTCTGCACAAAGAACCAAAGTGATACACCCCTGTGGCATGTTTGTGGTCTTCTCACGGTCTATGTTTCTCTTCTGTATCTCCCTTGCTTTCCCGTGAGCCCCTATATCAGGTCCTCACCCACATGCATTTGAATGTTCTCCAATAGAATTCCTAGATGCTTCATCATCCGGGTCCTTCTTCCCAAGGATACTGACAGGCTCCCATTCATCTCCTGTTTCTCGTCACCAGTCACCTGCTCAGGAAACCCCCTCAGTCTGTGTTTTCTACCACATCAGCTTTCAGGCCTCTGCCTGATTTCTGAGGGTTCCCCTAGAGATCCAAGCCATGCATTTCCCCATATTTCCCCTGCTTCCTCCGCATGCACCTTCCTGTCCTGGCATAATGGTCTCTTCCCTCTCACACTGTCTCCTCAACCAGATCACCTCTTCCATTCCTCTCTCAGCCTGAAAAGTTGTACATCCTACAGAGCTCCACATGTCTGTTCCCAGGCTACCTTGAGTGTTTTTTTGGACTTGATGGCAGAAAGTTGAAGTAATCAGATCACCATTCATTTTCATCATTGGTCTGTCAGGGCCCTGATCTTATTTTTAGGTTAATCAATTAATTAATGCATTTATTATATTTATTCCTCTCTGCGTAGGTATGCATTCTATTATGTTTTATGTGCATCATTTTTATTGCATACATCTTTGTCAAATTATTATTTTTACACATGCATGGATTTTGATTTGCACATGTGATGGATATTAAATTTCACCTGTTTCTTACTTTATTCACTCAGCCCTATACCTTTTTGAGTGCATTCCTGTCTCTAAGTCTGGCTGCTGCAGACTCCATGGTAGGCAACCATCACCTTTACCCATGTATTTTCTTCATGATGTACATACTTAGATTCATCCCACTGTCTAGATCAGTGGTTCTCAACCTTCTGGCCCTTTAAATACAGTTCCTCATGTTGACCCAACCATAAAATTATTTTCGTTGCTACTTCATAACTGTAATGTTGCTACTGTTATGAATCGTAATGTAAATATCTTATATGCAGGATGGTCTTAGGCGACCCCTGTGAAAGGGTAGTTCGACCGCCAAATGGGTCGCGACCCACAGGTTGAGAATCGCTGGTCTAGATCTTCCCTTCTCTGAAATTCTTGGTATTCATTTAGCACACAAATGGGCTCTTAATTATGTATTGTTTTGTTTTCCTATGAGATTGTTTTGTTTTCCTATGTATTATTTTCCTATGAGAGTTTCATGGTTTTCCCTCATATTTTATGTAACTCATTGGAGATCAGGGGCCATCTTTTGTCATCGCTCCTATTCCACACCACCCATCCCTACCTCTGCAGCTTGGTGAATAATAAGTGCTCAATAAATCCTTGTTTGTTTAGTGAATTGAGTAGCATGACTTCATAAAAATCGGTCTTTTCGCTGTTCCTACCCATACCCCCAGTATCTAAAATGGTGCCTGGCATGGTGTAGGTGGTTAGGAAATATGTTTGAAGCAAGTGGGTGTTTCATCTTTCACATAAGAAAATACATATGGAGCAGAAGGATATTACAGGGTTCAAGACACTATGTTCTAGTTTCCAACCAGGTGTGTGACACATGGCATGCTAGATAGATTTCTCTAGGTCTTGGTTAAACGGAATGATTTCTCAGATCCTTGTCTATTCTAACTTGCTCGAGTTCTGTGGCTTCACTAACAATTTTCAACACGAAGTAAGGAAGTCTTCAACATGAAATTATCTCCACAGAATACAGAGTAATCACGCTCAAGTCAGTAGAGCATGGAAGAGGAAGTATTGGGTAGAGGCGAGAGCATATTCAGTGGGTTCTGATCTTAAGCTCCCAGAATGATTGGAGACAAAATGAGTATTACTTGTAAAGTTCTTAGAAGAGTATCTGGCACATAATAAGTGCCATGTAAGTGTGTAGTATTATTTTTATAAATTTAAGAAAATCTACTAGTCTTTGTGACCAGCTCTTGTCTGGCACTTGGAAGTCTGTTCTTCATGCTGATATGCAAAGAAAGATCCATGAAATCTAGTGTCACTGCTGAAATTAATAGTTTTCTCTTATAAGACAACTAGGGGCCCAGTGCACAAATTCATGCACCTTGTTTTTAAAGGAACTGTGGCCGAGAGGCTGCAGTGAGCACAGGGGTGGGTCTCAGCCCATCCTCTGCACCCCCGCCCAGCCCCTCTGGCCACAGCCCCCGGTCCCCTGACTGCTGGCAGCCACACTTCCACCGCTGCCACTCCCACGCGCTGATGGTGCCTGCCCTGCTTGCACCCACTGATGGCGTGGAGTGATTGGGTCCAGCACCAGCAGTGGGTGCGAGGGGCGGCTGCTGCCCTGATCACCCCTCAGGAGCAGGGGAAAGTGGAGAAGTCCTCTGGGGCGATGGGGGCTGGCAGCTGCCACTCACACCCACTGGTGGTGCCAAGCAATCAGGAGCAGTGCCAGGCACCAGCAGCAAATGTGAGCAGTAGCTCTGGTGCTGGCTGTGGGTGCAAGCAGGGTTGGTGCCAGCAGTGGGTACGAGCGGCAGCTGCCGGCCCCGATCACCCTTCAGGAGCAGGGGGAGGTGGAGAAGCCCTGAGGGGTGATCAGGGCCCGCAGCTGCCACTCACACCCACTGACAGCGCCAAGCGATCGGGGCCGGTAGCGGGTGCAAGCAGTGGCTCTGGCACCAGCAGTGGGTGCAAGCAGGGCTGGCGCCGGCAGCAGGTGCGAGGGCCCAGCGTGAATGTGGCACGTGGGAGCAAAGAATTTTTAGTAACCACCAGAGGCTTGCCCTGATGACAGTGACTGGTGCCCTGCCTTGATCTCGTGCCCCCACTCACCTCCTCCACAATGCCCACCATGTTCTGCCACCTGCTGCTGATGCCCACCATGTTCTGCACACGCTCCCTAGTGGTCAGTGCACATCATAGGAACCAGTTGTTCGGTTGTTCTGCCTTTCGTTCTATTTGCATATTAGCCTTTTATTATATAGGATAATCACCAGCCAACAACCTGATTTCTTTTAGGCCCAAACAGTTGTCTTTCTGGCAATGGGCAAGTTCTGATTCTCACGGCTTTTGTAAAGTGAAGCAAAGAAATATTATCTTTTAGGATCATGTAGCAGCCAATAAAGATGTTGGGACAAGAATCTTGTGTTCTATATTTGCTATCTATATAAAAAAAACACATACACAATTTTTTTCTATTGAGCAGTCACTTAGAAATGGAAACAATGTGAATGTATTAATATCTTATGCAGATAATATTTTCCCTTTAGTAGGGAAGTAGTAATTAAATAATATACTTTGCTTTCTCTTATCTAGAGGGAAGTGAATGCAAATATTGGACAAACCATTATTAAAATTCTGAACAGCATTTAAAGCCTGAGCTTGTGTGTTGCTGTAAGGCTTCTTTTTCTCTAGGTCGAGAGGTAAAGCTATTTGTCTTAAAGAAATGACAGAAAAGGTATTGGTGATGGGTTACAGGTTTTATCGCTTAACTACATTTGTTTCATAAGCAAAAATAGCATTTGATAACTGTTTTATTCTACTGGGCAAAAGAAGTCTTAAACAGCATTTTAGTTTAATGCTCTTATATGCACAATCCAATTTGTGAATTCATCTGCCACCTAAAAGTTAAGAACAATCAGGTAAAAATACAAAATGAGAACTGGAAACTGCATATGGACTAGAAATTTTGGGACCAAGGAAGGATTCAACTTCTACTCAATAGGTTGGAGAAATAGGTAGGCAAAATGTTCATTTAGCAACAACAACATAGGAAAATGACTGCGTTGTTTGTTTTAGAGCTCAGACACACTGAGTAAACTCTAAGACTCACGTGGTAAATGGGGATTTTTTAAACAGAACACCTTGGTTTTGGTTTTGATTTTCACTCATGAACTTAATTTGGGAGTCCCATAGTTTCCATTAAAGGAAAGATGGGCTGTGTTCTGTGAACATCTTTCTGTGTTGTGTTTCTCAGGTAGTTCTCAGCTAAAACTGCCTTTCATTTCCATGTGGTTTACATTGAAATAAATATGCATGTTGACTAGCTAGGGAGGATTGCCCTGAAGGTTAGAGATAATGTATGGGAAGGCAATCTGACAAATCTAAAGTCTTATACACATGGTTTTCATTTAGTATTGCATTCAGTAAAAAGCAGAAGCATGCCCTAGCTGGTTTGGCTCAGTGGATAGAGCGTTGTCCTGCAGACTGAAGGGTCCCAAGTTCAATTCTAGTCAAGGACACATGCTCGGGTTGAGGACTCGGACCATGCAGGAGACAGCCAATCAGTGAGTCTCTCTTATTATTGATGTTTCTATCTGTCTCTCCCTCTTCCTTCCTCTCTGAAATCAATAAAGATTTTTTAATATATTTTATTGATTTTTTACAGAGAGGAAGGGAGAGGGATAGAGCATTAGAAACATCGATGAGAGAGAAACATCGATCAGCTGCCTCCTGCACACTCCCTACTGTGTATGTGCCCGCAACCAAGGTACATGCCCTTGACCGGAATCGAACCTGGGACCCTTGAGTCCGCAGACTGATGCTCTATCCACTGAGCCAAACCAGTTAGGGCAATAAAGATATTTTTTTTAAATCAGAAGCATGCCTACTATGTGCCAGGAATTGCTTTAGGCAGACAGTATTCAGAGAAATAATAATACTGATCTTTGCCCTTAGAGTTTATAAATACATTGGGGAAACAGGCATATTTACAGAGAATGTAGTGTGGTAAGTGCAATGATTGGGATATGCCAAGTGCTTGGGAACATAGAAAGGGATTCCTGATGATTTTTAAAGTCAGGGAGGGGTGAAGAAGTTAGGGAGAGGAGAGGAAAGGAGCCCCAGGGAGAGAAGGTTGCATGAATGTAGCCTTGAGGTGAAAAATACTTCAGTGAAACCCAAGTCAGTAAAGGGATCTATATAACTAGAGCTTAAAATAACAAGCAGAGAACAGCAGAAGATGAGTCCCAGGAGGTCAGATTACAGAAGGCATGTCTGTTATGTTAAAGATTCATATTTTATCCTGTTAGTGATGGCAACCCAGTGACATCAGACCTAATGTGGTCACTCTGGGCGGGTATGGAGGGTGGATGTGAGGGTCAGCGAGCAGGATATTGCTGTAGCACAGGTGGAAGATACTGAGAGTGGGTGAGAACTGGATAGAACTGAGAGGACAAATCTGAAAAACAGTGAAGAAAAGCAATGTATGGTGATTAATTTTATGAGAGTTGGTGAGAATGACCCTCAGGTTTACAGTTTGAATGATTAAGTGACTTGTAATACAATTTACAGGGTGGGGCAAAAGTAGGTTTACAGTTGTGAATACATGAAACAGAGTTTTTCTTGTATTATTTTTATTGATTATTGTATTATTTTCCATACGAACAACTATAAACCTACTTTTGTCCCACCTTGTATATACAGAACACTGAATGAGAATCAGATAATGGGGATAAAATATATGTTCATTTTTTGGTCATGTTTTTCTTAAGGTTTCTATAAGACATTTGAGTGGAAGTATCAGGAGGCCCTGATTGGGAATAACAGTTTGGGTAGGAAATTCAGATCTGTAAGTCATAAGCATTATATGTAAGTGGTAGTTAACACCCTCAAAGAAGCAAGGCAAGGACAAAAGCCTGGGAACACCAGCTTTTAGAGGGTGGGCCAAAGAGAACATTAAGAAGGACGCCTGGGGGGACGGTGCAATGGTGGAAAGGGACACACTTCAGCATCATGTCACAGAGGCTGAAGGAACAGAGGTTCAGGAAGCTGGTGGGATCCAAAGTGAAACCCAAGCAATGAAATCCAGGATAGGGACTTACAAAGGATCCCCTAAAATGGGAAAGCCATGGCTTTTGGTGCCTTTATCAGAGCAGTCTCACTGCAGGGGTGGCAGCAGAAACCCAACTACAGTTAGGTGAGTGAATTTGGGGAGACTGAGCACAGATATTTTCTTTCCAGAGATGGGAGGGAGAGGCATAGGAGGGCAGCTAGAGGAAAAGTAGGGTCGGGAGCAGATTGTTTTAAGAGAGGAGAAATGTAAGGTTGGAGGCTGAAGAGAAGGAACCAACAGGGGAAAAGATAGATATGTATGATAACACTACTTGATGTAGCGTGTTCCAAAAATGGGAGAGGTGGAGGGGATGGAATTTATAGGAAAGGCTGGCTTTAAGCAGAAAGGACTTAAATTCTTAAATCTCTGAGACTGGACGGATGAATGGATGGAAGAGAGTGGGTGATGGGGGCATGGAGAGGGAGAAATGGATTGCTTCATGGCTTCGGGACAGAGGTATTTAGCATTTACTCATTGCCTTAAGGACAGGCACAGGCGAAATTGTCTTCTGAAGCCCCTCACCACTCTTCTCAGGGTGCTTTACAGCACCCGCATCAGGACCCTTGCTTCACATCTCCATGCTGTCTTCCCCACCTCCATGAG
>NW_005871073.1:3093069-3115325 GCF_000147115.1 Myotis lucifugus
CCCTTGCTTTCAGCGGCTGCCCTAATAGACTGACTCTCTACTCAACCCAGTCTTCCACACCCCATCAGTCCGCACCCTCTGCTCTAGCCACACTTTTCCAGGAAATGAAGCGCATGGTATACAATCTGAATGGCTGGAATAATAATTAGGACAGTGTAGATTTTCGGAGGCATCCCCATTGTCAGACCTGACAGAGGCAGCCCACAAGCAGTGCTGTGTAGAACAGTGCTGCTGCTTCTGGTATGGTATTTTTTAATACATGTTACCTCCATTCATTGGAAGTTTTAAGCTACAGACTAGGAGTACCATTCACCTGTCTGTCTTAATAGAAAGTTAGGAAAATTTGAGTTAGTGCTGCATTTTTTAAATCAGGCTTTACTGCTGTTTGCTCATTAATGTTACAATCACAGAAGCAAAAGGCTATATTTTTTTCCCTAAAAAATAGTATTTTCCATTGTGTCTAAACAATCTCCAAATGAATGCAATGGAAAAATACTCACAGGCGCTCCTTGGGCTCAGCATCATGCGTAGATGCCAGAGGTACTGGCTGTGCCCATGCAGAGAGGATGGCTGTGCTCATTATAAAAAGACCACAGAGGCTCTGATCTCTTCTGAGTCAGGGTCTAGCATGTACAGCTTTATGGTTAGGGGCACTGGTTTTAGAGTCACACTGATTTTCTTCCTGATTACCAGTTACAAACTGTGAAACACATCCCATAGCATTGTTGTGAGGATTAAGTGTGATCATGAATTTAAAGGATTTAGCTTCATTGCTAGTACATAGTACGTTTTCAATAAATGGAGGCTGCTACTGAATTATAACAATCAATAATTCATGCTCTGATTTAAGAGACGGCCTGGTTTCTCTAGGTCCAGGCAGAGGTGGGGGCTGCTTTCTCATCCAGCCTCAGCTACATGGCTATTAAACGGTGAGTTTCCCTTACAAACAGGCACACATACTTGCTTTACTCTCAGCACTGCTGCCTACTCTTTTTAGTCAATTAATGTGAGCAGTCACTTAGGGTAATTGTTTCCCTAAGAACCAAATGTGCTTACATCCAGTGGCATCCACTGTAATACAATTAATTTTTTCTAATAATATTCATCTTGTAGATAGGCACAGTATAAATGAGAGCTGTAATGATAAGCTACCTCCTGTTTGCTCATTTTGAAAAGACTCATTAGGGACAGTGGTCCTCAATGTTAATGAAATGATACAATCTAATTAGAGAGTTGCAGTTACACACACCAGTACTAGAATGAGAGGAATTGCTGCCTAACAGGTAATGCCCCTGTCTGCACCTTGCTGTTGCCCTCCTTTAGGATGCTTCCAACTTGGTCCGGATCCCATCCTTTCCTGGGGTCCCTTTTGGAATTTAGCTGGCTCCTTAAGGCTGGTAAAAGCAGAAGCTATAAATAGCTTGCTTTTCAGTAGAACAACTCATGCCTGAAAAAGTTGATAATGATTTCAGAATTTCTTTAATTGAGTTTTTAATTATAACACAGATAGCAACTATCCCATTCATATGTAATTTTGACAAAGAGGACAAGCAATTTCATATTCTTTGGCGATCATCTGACAAGTGTGGAAGCCTACAGTTAAGTACCAACTGCCTCGTTTTTGGACAGGAGTACCTGGCAACCACTCACTCGGGAAGATCAGGAATTGGAGCATCTGAATCTTAATAAATTATTTGATAGAATAATCCAAGTGCTATAACACAAGCTGCCACTGAGAATGTAAATCTGATTGGCTGGCTTAGAATCTTGCTTTTCTAGTTTCGCGCACATATTGTGAATTGGGATACTGTATAGCCCATTGGTGTATGAACAAGGTCTTACCATAATTGTTATTTTTTTCTACCTTTAGACTTTATCAGCAGTACATCAGGTAAATTATTCAAATAAATTTTTATAAAATGCAAAGCTTAAGTTTGAGATAAGTACCATGTTCCTTTACTCTTTTTATCTTTTGATACCTTCCTAAGAGTTCCAGAACCTCAGAAGTAGAATTAGACCAAAGAAACTGCTTCATCTCAAATAGCAGAAAACCAGTCCAATATTAGCCTGTTACTACCAGCACTTTCAGTAGCTTTCAAAGGCCAAATACATAGGTCATTAAAATATACAGAGGCCCAAGCTGATGTATCTTTTGCAACCACAGAACAGTAATTTTCAGAACTTTGGATTTCAGAGACCAGGAAAAAAATTCCCCTTAACCCTTTTCGGTCCAACCTCGAGGCTGACTCGACAGACCAGGCGCTAGGAGCAGGTCCAACATCGAGCAATAAGAACATTAAAAAGTTCAACATTCAATCCCGTCAATTAATTTGGACCGGACTGTTTGAATTCCAAAAATAACATTGGACCGCAAAGGGTTAAGTGTAGTCCTACAAAGGGTGGTCACCTTTTTATTTTACCAAGTAAAGATGTTTAATATTTTTTCCTTTTCATTTATTTGTTAATTTGTGAATATTTATTGAGCACATACTATCTGCAGATACTAAAGTGTGCCCTGCAGTGACAAACAAAGCTAGGTACATTCTATGCCCTCAAGTATCATATAGTCTGGTGAGTAGACAGTTATTAATCAATTACACTAATATATAGAAAATTGACATTGAGATAGGTTCCATGAAGGAAATGAACATGGTTCTCTGAGGGCATGTAACTCATTAATTTGTAATGGATGGAGAGGGTCAGAGAATTCTTCTCTTTAAAATTAATGCTTGGATTTCAGAGGTCTCAGACTATTTGGGCCTTGTAGACCATGGTAAGGATTTTGAAATGTATACCAAGAATAATAGAAAGTCATTAAATAATTCTAAGCAGGATTTATGTTTTTAAAAGAATCCTCTGGATGCTATTGGAGAGTGGATTGGAGGGAAGCAGGAATGGAAGGAGTGAGATCAGCTGGGACAAAATTCAGGGGTGTAGATCTGACTAGTGTGGTGAGTAGTTGGACTTGAAGAATATTTTGTATCTAAAATTGCTGAGACTTATTGATTAGGTGGGGGGCTAAGGAGAGGAAGAAAGAATAAAGGTATAAGGATGGCGTCTATATTCCTGGCTTGAGCAACTTGCCATTTAATATACTATTACTGAGATAAAAAGACCGGGAGAGGAAAAGGTTGAGGCGGGAAGAAATAATCAAGGGTCCTGTTTTGTACTTGTTAAATTTAAAATACCTGTAAGATATCCAAGGCAGGCAGATATACAATTCAGAAGCTTTGAGGAGTATTTTGCTACTAGATATAAGCATTTAGGAGATATCAGCATATCAATGATATTATAGTCATGGGAGTGGATAAGGTTTCACAGAAATAAACATTATGGAATTTAGAACATTTTGAGGCTGATACAAGAGAGGAAATCTTCAGAGCATATTTCTAAAAAAGGGATGTCATTTTAACACCCACAAAATAGAGATAACAAAATATTAGTCCTTTAAATTAAGAGCATTCAGTGGCATCTTTTCTCCATTGTCCTTATCATTCTCATTTTGCTGTGGAGCAGTGAGAACTCTTCGTGGATCAGTGGTTGCAAACCACTGCTAGAGTTTCTGCATCTGCCTTAGGCAGAAATGGCCTCTTTGTCATAGTGGAAGGTCTTATCCACACCCAGCGTCTCCGGACCTCTTAGACTCTACAAGCAAAAGACACATCTGTGGGGTCTGGATCAAAGTAGTACAAGATGGAAACTCACAGAGTAACATAAGGTCCTACAAGAAGTAATCAGTTTCCTCCTGTCCTGAAACACAAAGTCAGCTGCCTCCCATGTACTTTAAATTGCAAAGAACTAACATTTTAATAATATCGAGTCTTTCAATTCATGAACACAGACATCTCTTCATTTGTTTAGATCTTCTAAGAGGACTGACTGCATTAAAAACTATTGTGTAGTTATTTGTGTGCATCAGGGCCAGTTAACATTGCATAGCTATCTCCTCCTCCGCCCATCATAGTATTGGCATCCATCACAGTATTCTTTCCTAGTGGACCTAGTAAAGGTTCCTGAATTATCCTATCATAGGGTCCCAGGCAGCCTTGATCAACCAGATTGGAATGTGGGAGATAAATACCCTACTACTACTACTTGCAATAAGAACCATTTTATCATTATACTTATAACTATGACTGTTAATAACATTCTTAAGACTTTGTGTCATGCATGGCACTAAGCATTATCCATATCTCATCTTATGTCAACCCTACCAACAGCTTAGAGAGTTGAAGCATTTTATAGGTGAAGTCACGGAGGCTGAAAGATTGACATCCCAGGTTTATATTTCATACTCATTTTTACATTATATTGTAATCATATGCCATTATATGCTACAAGGGAAACCCACTGGACTCTACTTTTCCTATTTGAAATCTCAGCACCTAACGGTGCTGGGCACATTTAAAGTTCTTATTAAATGTTGAAGATCATATATACTCTATAGTGATAGAGACCTTTTGAAGGGCAATGAGTGTGTCTTACAGGATTGGGAATCTCTCACACTACCTAGCCTAATACTCAATAAATATTTGGAAGGTCGAGTAGGTGGGTTTTAAAGTGGCTGAGAAACTGCTATAAACTCAGAAGGTTGTGAGCGGTGCTGCTGGTGGATGGATTACTAATGAAGGCGGATTAAGAAGATGTGCTGCCTGATACGCTGTTTTTGCATCTGTGGGTCTGACTCTTATTTAAGCATTCTTATTCATGACCTGATGGAAAAAAGAAAGAAGCTGCTCATTTTTGGAATTCACTAATGATTCCAATTTGGAAAGTACTGCAAGCAGCTCAGGCAACAGAAATAAAATGCAAACGACCTTTGAGACTTGAGGTATGTAGGTTGGGAATAATAACTTTGTGCACATTTGAAAAAGGCAAGGCAGTGAGTACACCTGGGGGGAGGGAATCCAAACACAGAGCTGTTCTCTGGGAAACAGACGCCAGAGCACAGCGATGCCAAAGTAGGCCCAGGGGGCACCGTGGTGTGCAAATTAAATTCAGGCCAGCCAGGCAGCCTGGCAGGATGAAAGGGAAGTCCGGGCTGAGGCTGCCTGCGCAGAAGGGCGCGGAATAGCAGTGCCTCTACGGACATTTCTAGCTGAGCAGCACCTGGCGCCACACATTGTGCTCCCACCACCTCATTAGAAAGGAAGCTCAGGCAATTTGGCAGGAGTGCAGGGAATAGCAACAAGAGTGTATGAATTCAGGAGCCTGAAGAAAGGACACGGATAGAAGATGAAAAGGATTAGAAGCTATAGTTTAGCTGCGGAACGCTAAGGGGAAGAGGATGGAGAGGCCCAGAAACTACTAATAAATATCCAGGTTTACTCTAAAATAGTCACGTGGAAACCTGCAGAATCTCCATCAAATTAAGACTTTTCAGATTGAAAATAAACATTTTCTCCCAAGCGATGGGCTTCATGCCTGAACCAGCACTCTGCCTACCCAGGTGCTCAGTAAATACTACCTAATCAAGTAGCCATCCTTTGCCAAAAGACTGTGGGATCCAGGACATAGGCCAATAGGAAGCACATTAGAAAACCAGCCAACCCTTTCCTTAGTGCCCAGTGAAGACAGGATTAAAGGAACTAGATTTTTGTTGTGTTGTTTAAGTCAAACTCTTTCAACAATGAAGGTGCCCCTTCCCATTCAGATAAATACAAAACAAAATAGAAACCTTTGTAGCCCAGAGAATGCTTAAGACACGGATGGCTAGGCTCTGGCTAAATCCTATCACTGTAATTTACTTTTTATGTCAAGGGGACTGGTGAGATGCTCCTTTCTCCCCTAGTGGGCAGTGGGGGAAGAGTCAGAAAGCTGTGCCTCTGGACGAAAGGTGGACGTAGTGAACTTCATTTCGAAAAGATCAAACACACAGATATTCAGGTAGATGGACTTGAGGTTAATTCTCTGTTTTATAGAACGGAGTCTCTGAAAACAACAGTTGCCCTGGGTGCTATTGCATTCATCTTTGTTTGCAGATCATAACTACACTGTTCTTAACCTCCCGCCTGAGGACAGCCAGGTATTCCGATTCCAGCCAGTTGAAAAGCAGTCACGCTGATGTTACCCAGCTCCAGGCTCCATGTTCCTGCTCTTGCCTTTCTCTCGCTGGACACAACCACTACCCTGAATTTGGGTTTACTAATCTAGTATGTGTTTTTATACTCTAACTATAAATATACATATCCATAAGCAAAGGGTGTTATTTTGCATGTTTTCTAGTCCTATCTAATAATAGACAAACATGGTAATTAACCGTACCTCCAACATGCTTCCCATTGGCTAATCAGGGTGATATGCAAATTAACTACCAACCAAGATGGCGGCTGGCAGCCAGGCACCTGAAGCGAACAGGAGGCTTGCTTGCTCCAGTGATGAGAAGACAAGGTTCCCCGCCTGCCTCTGCGGCCTCTGAGCTGCACTCTAAGAAACAATGTTGCAATTATAGAAGCTAAACAAACCCCAGAAACCTGCTTTCAGCCAGCTGGGCCTCAGAGCTGGAGCTGCAACAGTGTTTAAATTATAGAAGCCAAACAAACCCAGATACCTGCTTTCAGCAGCCGAGGTCTCAGAGCTGGAGCCGAGCCTCAGAGCTAAAGCTGGCTCTCAGCTCCAGTGACAGCCATAGAAGGTAAATAAATCCCAGAATAAAAAACGAAAAAAGGGAGAGGTTGGGAGCTTCAGTCACCCACCAGCCTGAAAACGGCCCTCAGTCCCTCACCCAGACTGGCCAGGCACCCCAGTGGGGACCCCCACCCTGAAGGGGGTGTGACCAGCTGCAAACAGCCATCATCCCCTCATCCAGGCTGGCCAGGCACCCAAGCGGGACCCCCACCCTGATCCGGGACACTCTTCAGGGCAAACCAGCTGGCCCCCACCCGTGCACCAGGCCTCTATCCTATATAGTAACAGGGTAATATGCAAACTGACCCTAATAGCAGAAAGACTGGGAATGACTGGTCACTATGACACACACTGACCACCAGGGGGCAGACGCTCAATGTAGGAGCTGCTCTCTGGTGGTCAGGGCACTCTCACATGGGAGGAGCTCTGCTCAGCTACAAGCCAGGCTGATGGCTGCCAGTACAGCGGTGGTGGTGGGAGCCTCTCCTGCCTCCTCAGCAGCGCTAAGGATGTCCGACTGCAGTTTAGGCCTGCTCCCCGCTGGCAAGTGGATATCCCCTGAGGGCTGCCGGGCTGCCAGAGGGATGTCTGATTGCCTTCTTAGGCCCAATCCCCTGGGGAGCGGGCCTAAACCAGCAGGTGGTCATCCCCTGAGGGGTCCCAGACTGCGAGAGGGCACAGGCTGGGCTGAGGGATGCCCCCTCCCCCCCGAGTGCACAAATTTTTGTGCACCGGGCCTCTAGTTGTATATAAATATTATATTTTGTAAAATCACTACAAAAATTATATAATTACTAAAAGTATTATATTTCAACTAGTGGCCCAGTGCACAAAATTCGTGCACGGGGGGGTGGGGGGGTGTCCCTCAGCCCGGCCTGCATCCTCTCCAATCTGGGACCCCTTGAGGGATGTCCGACTGCTGGTTTAGGCCCGATCCTCTCACAATCCAGGACCGCTGGCTCCCAACCACTCACCTACCTGCCTGCCTGATAGCCCCTAACCACATTGCCTGCCAGCCTGCTCGCCCCCAACTGCTCGCCCATTGGCCTTTTCACCCCCAGCTGCCCCCCCTTGCTGGCCTGATTGCCCCCAACTGGACCCCCCACTGGCCTGTTCACCCCCTACTACCCCCCCACCAGCCTGCTTGGCCCCAACTGACACCCCCCCACTTACCTGATCACCCCCAACTGCCCTCCCCTCCTGGCCTGATCGCCCCTAACTGCCTCTGCCTCAACCCTGTCACTATGGCTTTGTCTGGGCGGCGGCCACGGAGCTGGCTGGGACGACCAAGGAAGCCAAGCCGGCCGGAGCGGAAGCCAAGCCTCCTGCGCCCACTCTCCGGCCGGCTTGGCTCCGTGGCTCCAGCCAGCGCTGCCATCTTTGTCACATCAATTTGCATATTCCCTCCTTATTGGCTGTGTCGCTGCCATCTTTAAGTGACAGTTAATTTGCATATTACTCTTTTATTAGATAGGATTATTTTCATATATCTTGTTATTGATTTTTAACCATATTTTTGCATGTGGTTGTGTAGTGTTTTATTGTATAAATATGCAATAACAGTTAGGTATATATTTTTCTCCTGATAAACATTTTGACTGATTGTTTACAGTATTTTCCTCTTACAAATAATACTACCTATAATTAACATTCTTCTACATGTTTCTTTGTCACATGTGTGAGGGTTTCTTAGTCTAAGCTATATATCTAGAAAGAAAGTTACAGGGTAAAGGAGGCATATTTCTTTAATTTTCTTTGATTTAACCAAAGTGTTCTACAAAATATTGTATCAGTTGAAACTCCCACAAGCAGTGGATGAGAGAAACTATTTCTGTATTCAACACTGGTTATCAAACTCTGATTTTTCTTAATCTATTGGTGTGAAATGGTATAAATTTATTTTATTTTGTATTTCCCTGACAACAGGTAAGGTTAAGAATCTTACAATAGGTATGTTGGCCAATCAGGTTTCCTTTTACAAAAATAGCCTACTTATATCCATTGCCCTTTTTAAGGGAACAGGGAGTTGTCTTTGTCTTATTGCTTTGTAAAGCTTTTTATATATCTTGGATAGCAATTCTTTCTTAGTAACACACAATGCAAATGACTTTCCCATACTGTTGCTTAACTATTCCTGTTGTTTATAATGTTGTTTTGTCAATAGGAGTATTAAAATTTAATATAGTAAAATCTATCAACCTATGACTTTGTGGTTTGTGCTTTTTATGTGTTATATAAGAAATCCTTCTCTACCTCCAAAACTTGGAATATATCTTCCCACATTTTCTTACAAAAACTTTAACACTTTTGCCTTCCACAATTAGTCCAGCTGGAATTATTTTTATCTAACATAAAGGAATCTTGTTTTATTTTTTTTTCCATATGAGTAACTTGCAGTCTCAGCCACATATTGAATGCTCCATTTTGGGGTCATTAATTGATATTTCCATTTATGCATAGGTCACTTTCTGAGTTCTATATTATGTTTCAGTGGTCTGGTTTTCTATCCCTGTGTCAATATGACACCTTGTGTATCATCATAGCTTCAGCGAAATTATTGCATAGGGTTAGATACAGGAGCTCTGGAGACACACTGCTTGGGTGTGATCCTAACTCTCCCATTCCCTAGTATGGCACTTTCAGAGAGACCCTCAATTAATTTCTTATCTGTAAAAAAATGACAATGGTTGTACCAAACTCATAATGAATTTAAACTTTTTCCTGGCATATAAATGCTCAATAAATGTTAGCTGCTATTATTTTATTTGTAGTATCAATATTATTATTACTAACTATGATATCTGATAGGTTAGGACATCTCTACTCTTTTTTTTCCAAAAATGGTCTTAACTATTGTTGACCTTTTGCTCTTTCAAATGGATGTCAAGATGGGCTTATAATGTCTCATGAAAAAGCCTGCTGAAATTCCACCATCATTGCATTGATACATGTATTCAATTGAGCCTTCTTATTCATCAATTTGACATATCTGTCTATTCAGTCATTTTATGTCAATCGGAAAGTAATTTTGTAATTTATCCCACAAAGATCAATGCGTATTTGTTAGATTTATTCTTAGCTACATTTTAGTTTGTTGATATTGTAAGTGGGGTAATTTTTTATATCATTATTAGTGCTATGTAAAAATCCTATTATTTTTATGTTGACCCTGTATCTAGCCACCTTGCTGAACAATTAATAATTCTAATGGTCTATAGATTATCATAGATTATTTATGTAAACAGACTGATCATTTATACAAAAATACAGTTTTGTCTCTATCTTTACAATATGTACCTCATTTTATTTTTCTTGTCTTATTATAGAGGAATAATACCAGCAGGCATCCTTGTCTTATGCTAACTCTAATGGTAACAGTGTCAAGTTTCATCACGTTTGATCCTTGCTATAAATTTTTGATAGATAATAATTATCAAACTTAAGAAGTTCCCTTTTATTTCTAATTTACTGAGAGTTTAAACATAAATGAATGTTAAAATTCATTACTTTTTTTTACATGGATTGAGTTTATCATGGATTGTTTATTTTTTTTACTCTGTTAATATTGTATAATGTACTCATAGATTTTCTAATGTTGAAACATCATTTCATTCCTAAGATAATAAACTCTGGTATTTTAAAGAAAACTTGGGCTTTCCTCTAAATAACAAGTACCTTAAGGTTTTTAAGAAATTAGTTGTTGATTTGACTTCACCTAAATTGTCCTTTTTGGGGTCTTGGTATGTTCAGTTCATTACTTCTTTATTTCTCTCTCTCTCTCTTTGGCATTTCTACATTTAAAAAATAAAGCTTGTATAATAGTAGCCAAATATATGAATAGTGAATGATGAGGAGTTTAGAAGTATTAGCTCCACTTATTTTGGAACTTTCTACCAGGAAAGGATTTCTGGGGTATGTTGGTCCAGTGCCATAATTACCTTATTTTCTGAGTAGGCAAATCATGTTGGCGATTTGTCTAAAAACCTGGTGACAGCTGTATCTAGAATGATTTAAGTAGCAGACTCAATTTTTCCAGATAACTGAGTATTGTTTGTATCTTCCTAGAAGCTGTCCTGGGTAGCTGGTGATGGAAAAGGCATCTGCTCTTACTCTTTGGAGCCACTTTTGGTTTTTCTGTTTTTATTCATCTTTGGTAATTGCATTTTTTATCGTTCTGATACTCAACAAAGAAAATATGTTCTGCTCAATAATTAGTGTCCATTTTATAAAATCATTCTAATGTAACTGCTCGTGGTGTAAAATCCCAGGTCAGTGTAGAATATAGTTTTGATGTTTTTGAGCAGTCCTGTTTCTGAATATCTGTCCTAATTGCATGCACACATTCAATTACTGAGAAGTTGTATAGCAAAAGAACTGTATATGAATAGTAACAACAATGTGATGTCCTGGTCTGTTAGCTTTAAAAAAATATTTCAGAAATTGATGAAAACATTTAATGTTAGTTTTTCATTCAAGGCTTTGTGAACCAAATGCCTTATTCCAACCGGAAATGTGTCAAAAAGAGAATACTCTTTTCTCCGTCCCTCCTCATCATATAGTATATAGGAAGAAAGAAACTAAACTCCTGGGAGTTATCTCCTTGATTAACTGTGAAGTAATAAACATAGGAAAGCAGCAACAATTCATGGAGTTGGGTACTAAATCTCTACCTTTATGGCCTGCATTTGCCAACTGTCTCTGTATTTGACAGATAAAGTGCATCTGTGAATTTTAAACTTCTCAGGTTACAGTTAAGATATGTAATTAGATTTCTAGATTTACATGTTCCACCAAAACTTCTGCTACAGGGGGAAAAAGCCAATTAAGCCGGCTTTACTCAGCTTCAAAACAAAACTTCAACTTGAAAATTGATGGAAGAACTTAACTAATGAGGACACTTCACTTGGGGCAGCTTATTGCTCGATGCAGGCTGTGAGCTCTGGGACGCAGGCTCGTCTTTGAAGGCCGGAGTTAGGAAGTTTACTTGCCTAATAAAGCTAATTCCTTTAGACATATGGCTTGATGCAGGGGCAATTGGAAATTAGTATTTTGAACATTTATTGCTTACCGTTTTCTAAGCATTTATACTTACTGGATGAAAGGTAGCTATCTGAGAAACTGTATTAACCCCATCAGGTAAATGAAGAGCTACTCTAATGCTCTGAAGCAAAAATACATTCCAAATGCATAAAACTCTTTGGATTGCTAAGGACTAATTCCAGGCTAGAAATACTTCCAATAATCATAGTGACTAGGACGATAAAAGTAACTAATGTTTCCTGAGCAGATACCACATGCGAGCACTCCCTAAACCTTAAATAAGCATTAACTTATTTAGTACTTATGAAGAATATGCATGATAGGTCATTTTACAGTTAGAAACTGATGTTCATGAAAAGCCGAGCAGTTTGCCCAAGGCTACCTATCTCCTTTAGCAGGTTAAATTCTTTATCTTCTGTGAAATGGAAACAGACTTGTTGATTATTGCCTTTTATAAATTAGCCTTAATGGCCTTAAAAGCAAATGCTTCCTTGAATAATATAAGAATCCAGGAAGACACTAGAAATGTCAGCTCATTAGGGTAAGCATATATTGTATTGTTAACAGGCCCAGGAAATTCATGTGGGATAAAGTTACCTATATATCTTCAAGAAGATCATCATCTAATCAGGCAGATAAAACAATGCATGAGGAATTACTTGAAATAATTATAAAACAAAATGTCAGCAAACACAAAGTAGGAAAAGACTTGGAATTGAAGTCTAGTTCCTCTGGACCGCATTTGCATCCGCCGTAAAACAGTGGGGGTGGAGTGGGCAACTACTTCCCTTAGGTTTCCTCTTGCTCGAACACCTAAGCTGGTGATTCATGAGTGCATATGAACAGATCAGTGTGGAGAACACAGCAAGGTCTAAGTGCTGACTGAACAAAGCAAAGTGGGGATGGTCATTAAAAGTGTCCTGGAGATGACCTTTGAACCAGATCCAAATAAGGTGAGTGATGTTGATTGGTTTAGAAGGGCTGAGATCATTCTGATTTGGGGATAAGGTAGAGTGAGGATAGTGATCAACTGGAAAAAGAGTGCGAAAATAGTAACTAAAGAAGGGAACAGGAATGGCAGGTTAAATAAAATTTTTCTAAAGTAGATGAGTCAGGAAAATTGAAGAAATGTCAAACTCTTATGTTTGACATTTTTGAGGAACAACTAGACTGTTTTTCAGAGCAGCCACATCATTTTATATCCCCAGCAGCATTG
Organism: Myotis lucifugus; assembly: GCF_000147115.1. Taxonomy (NCBI): domain Eukaryota; kingdom Metazoa; phylum Chordata; class Mammalia; order Chiroptera; family Vespertilionidae; genus Myotis; species Myotis lucifugus. The sequence goes on from NW_005871073.1 coordinate 3,105,953, forward strand.
AATGAGGATTCCAGTTTTCCCATCTTTGCCAACACTTGTTAATACTTATCTCTTTTATAGTAGTCATCCTAGTGGGTATGAAGTGGTATCTCATTGTGAGTTTGATTTATAAATCAAAAAGCACATTAGAATTGCCATAAATCTATTTTTTAAGGGTTTTGGTGCCAGAAAAACTAATCATAAACTCTGAAAGTAGGATATTGTTTTTTTAACACTTTTTCTTGAGATGTATAATTGTATACCCATGTGTATACCCATTTAAAGGGGTTTTTAATATATTCATATTGTGCAACCATCACCACAATGAATTTGAGAGCAAAAAGCTATACCCTCCAATTCTAGGCAACAACTAATCTGTTATCGCTATAGATTTGCCTATTGTGAATATTCCATATCAGTGGAATCATACAATGTGTGGCCTTTGTGACTTGCCTCTTTTATTAGCATGTTTGTTTTCAACATTCATCCATGCTGTGTTGTATTTAAGTACATCATTATTTTTATGATAAAAATATTCTATTAAATGTTGGGGAGTTGATGGGGTCAATAAGAGAAAAAGGGGGACATCTGTAATATTTTCAACAAAAAAGATACATTTTTAAAAAGGAAAAAATAAAGGGGAAAAAACTAAAATGGAGACGTTGTTATCTACTTGGGAAATTAAGGAATAAAAAAATATTCCATTAAATGGGTATATACACCTATAGATTTTATTTTTTCATTTATGAGTTAATGGACATTTGGGTCATTTCCTTTTTGGTTATAATGCTCATGGACAAGTTTTTATGTAAACATATGTTTTTATTTCTCTTGAATATATACCTAGAACTGGAATTTCTGGGTGATGTGCTAACTCTATGTTTGACATTTTTTGAGCAACAACCAGACTGTTTTTCAGAGCAGCCACATCATTTTATATCCCCAGCAGCATTGGATGAGGATTCCAGTTTTCCCATCTTTTCCAGCACTTGTTAATATCTATCTCTTTTATAGTAGTCATCCTAGTGCAGGGGTGGGCAACCTTTTTGTGAGTGCGTGCCAAAACCAGCAAAATCTCTGACTCAAAATTCTTCTGCGTGCCAACCCTAATTTTTTGAGAACATGTTACGCCTACTTGATATCTCTTAAGGTGTACATATGTGAAGAACCTTGAAGAAATAATAAAATTCATTCGAGTGACAATATATGATGATGAAAAATACATTTATTTTTTAATGTATACATGTACACTGACAGTCCGACAGAAAACTTTATGACTCCGTTTGATATTATCAGTGGGACTTTTGCTGCTGCATCACTGATGACAGAGATTTTACATCAGGTTTATATTTCGTGACCTTCAGAGATATGCAGGAGCTACTACTTTCATCCGTCAGGCTACTCCTATTATGAGGCTTAACAAAATTCATCACTGAGAACAAAGATTCACAAGTGCATGTGGATGAAACCAAAACACTGGTCGGATCTAGGAAGGCAGGGAGAGTTAAGGCAGAGGCATAGAAATTGCTCTTCCCCTCTCTCGTCAATCCATGTCTATGGTCTTTAAGATAACTTGTTATGTAAAATTATTTATTTATCTAAGATGCACCTACACTGAATTTATCTGAAAAATAAAAAAGTCGATATTAAGAAAAAAATTGTAAATGGAAGATTATAAGAGAGGGTTTCGCGTGCCAGCAAAAGTTACTGGCTTGCCATGTTTGGCACGCGTGCCAGGGGTTGCCCACCCCTGTCCTAGTGGGTATGAAGTGATATCTCATTGTGAGTTTGATTTGCTTTTCTCTGATGCCTAATGATGTTAAACATCTTTTCATATGCTAATTGGCCAGTTGTATATCTTCTTTGAAGAATGTCTATTCAAACCCTTTGCCCATTTTTTAACTGGATTTTTGGGGTTTTGTTATTGGGTTATAATAATTCTTAGCCCAAAAGTGGAAACATCCCAATTGCCCATCAAGTGATGAATATATTTTTTAAATGTTCTATATATACACTATAGAATATTATTCAGCAATAAACAGTACTGATAAATGCTACAACTTGGGTGAACATTGAAAACATTATGCTGAGTGAAAGAGGCCAATTACAAAAAAACAACATATTGTATAATTTCACTTTTATGAAATGTCCAGAATAGACAAATCTATGGAGACAGAAAATAAGTGATTAGGTGTTTCCTGGAGCTGAGGCAGGTATGGGCACAGGGTTTTATTTTGGGGCTGATAAAAATGTTCTCAAATTATTTTGTGGTAATTGATACACAACTCATTGAATATTCTAAACACCACTGAAATGAATACTTTAAATGAATGAGTAATATGACATGTAAGTTATATCACAATAAAGCTGTTAAAAAGAAAATAATACTGCGTGAATGTAGAGGACAGGATGTTAGAGGCTGAAACTGTAGATAAGGAAACAAGCACAGAAAATGTTAATATAGTCAAAGGAAGTAAGGACTTGAGCTGACATAGTGGTAGTGGGGCTGGTACAGCAGGGACAAATGCAGGAGGTAACTAGGCAGGCTCTCCCTACATCATCCCTGATGGGTGGTAGCCATCTCTTTATTTAAAAACACCAGAACCGAGGTCTCTGTCCATCACCTCCTATCCTCCAGCTGGCCTGACTAGAGAATCGTTTTAATTAACTTTATTGTTTAGGGGCAAAATTTGCTTGTCTGCAACATTTACCCATTGTCTTTAATTCTGCCTTGTCAAAATAGACATGTTGCTATAATAACTTTGGAAAACTTTGTTTGGTAAATGATCAGGATCTGTTGTGGATTATAGAATGTATAAATGTTTGTACAATAAAGGTCAGAGAGATTAGTTCTCAAATTAGAATTCTATTTTTGAAAAACTAAACTGTTTATCAGATGGCAGATGAAGAGATCAAACCCCCATGTGTGTTGGCCCAGCTCTCTCTCCACAAACACACTTTGGGCTGTGCATAAAGGCAAAGTAACCCCCATGCTAGGTGGGGTTTTTACTGATCGCATCTTTCTAGAATACGAATAAGGTACTATCAATACTCCTGACATTCAGCTTAATCAACATGTGACCCTTTCAATTCAACTAACAATATGTTTACATTACGCAGACAGAATTTCTCTCTTAAGATTCCATTAAATATTTAACTAACACAATGAAAGAAAAACACAACCAGTAACATGGCTGTATCAAAATGGGAAATCAATCCGTTTCAATCCTGTTAGGCAGCCCTCTCACTAACCCTGCGGGCAGGAGACCTGTGGAAAGGGAGGAAGGGATCTTAGGCCTAGAGCCAGAGATGGAATTAAATCTTGTGGGTCCAGCTTGTTTACAATCTTCATCACTTGCCATGTGCTGACAAAGGGCCAGACTTGGAGACCCCGCTGCCTGCCATCTCTGTTTATCAGGAGATGCAGGAGCTGCCTCGGAAGTCATGTTGATTGTTTCAGCATTTTCTTTAAAATGTTGATCTTCTCACCCATACGATTTTCTCTGGGATTCCCCAAAGGAAGATAGCACTAGGATTTCAGCGTTTCAGCAACACGCTGATGACAAAGTTTGGAATATCGAGTAACCAATTTAACGTTCATGCCCCAAAGCAGTAGAAATAATAATAATAACTATAATAAAAATAGTTTACACTTATTTAGCACCATAACAGTTACAAAACACTTCACATGTATTCTTATTTAATGTATCCAGTGGGAAAAACAAAAACTGTGCTCTTTAACTGTTCAATATATGTTTTGTTTGATTTTATTATAAAAAAAATAAAGCAAAAAGATGTTCCTCCATAAGAAAAATAAAGGCCAGAAATGTATTTCTCCTTCCTGCTGCCCCTCCATTTGTTTTGTCTAACAGCAAATGTTCCTAATCCCTTCAGCAGGAGTAGAGAGGAATAATGCTTTCTCCCATTTTGTGCAAGAAGGATCCAGTAAGCATCCCAAGTCCAGGGAGAAGTAGACACAAGTTATTTGAGTGAGCATGTGATGAGCTTGACCACATGTCTTTCCTCCAAAAAGTATAGTCATAGAGAGAAAGTAGAGTATCCCCTTCCGGTCTGCTAGTTTGCCTGTGATTAGACCACAGACTTAATCTTACAGCATAGGTTGTTGTAGAAAAAAGGATAATCTATTGGGATAAACTGAGCATCACAGAGTTAACATGAACCTAATGAAGTGTGAGCATGAGGCCCCTGTGAGAGGAAAAGAGATCAGAGAAGAAAAGGAACTAAGTCTGTAGGTCTCCAACAATTTGTTGTGTTTTATATTTTCATTTTAAATTTTTACTTTTGTACCGAATTTATATTTGTAATTTTATTTTTTCTTAGAGATGCTCACTCCCCCCCAATCACATAGGGTCTAAGCCTCAAGTCACCTGGATCTACCCTTGCAGAGTACTTAATTCAAAATCATACTACAGACATGGCATCAGCCTTCAGAGCAAGGCCAGATTTGGATTAAATGCCAGACTGATGGTAAATCTGGTGATACCAAACTGGTGAGATAAAAATATGAAACACACCAGATTCAAATATGCAAAGTAAATGCATCATTTTTATTTAACAAATCCTCATCTGTCTCTAAAACAGCATGGGGGTGTGCACAAAGGGGAAGCACGCTGATACAATTCAGAATTATGATCTCTCCCATAAGACTATTATGAGGATTTGCTCCAGATTTTCTTTTGAAAGCTTTTATTTTGAGCAGTGTTGTAATTTTTATTTGATTTCAGTGACTGTTCTAAGCTATACGTTGGTATTCTGATATCACTTAGAAACTAGTCAGATAAAGTACATAATTTATATTTGGTTAACAAAGATCCTGTTTTGGATAGTAGATACTAGTTCATGTGTGACAGATGCCTTCTGGAACCCTGGAGGCCAAATTGCAGCCAGCAAGTAATGTATCTCCCAGATTCTAAATCAAAATAGTGGCATACTCTCTTCTAGCTATGTCTGTCTGTCTGTTTGTCTATCTATTCAAATAGATATAAATATATCTAGATGTTCATATATCTTTATATAGAGATAAATAGATCTATATTATCTATAGCTTTCTATATACATATATATCAGATATGGCTTAACATATGCATTAGCTCTTAAAGAGGCCTGACTAAACTACTTGAATGTAAAGAGCAATTCACATATTCAAAAGATTCCAACAAAAAAGGGACTGTAGCAAAAACTTCCTAACTAGTTTTTCTTCTACTAATCTCTCTCCCCATAGTTTATTTCCTACACAAAAACCAGAAACTTTCTTATCAACTTAAATAACCTTCCAGTGGCTTCTCATTGGACTCAGAGTAAAAGCTCAAGTATTTTTTTAGTGTCCCAGTAGGTCCCCCATCTCCTACCTTCTGCCTTCTTTCTCACCTGTTCCAGCCACCCTGGCCTCCTTGCTGTTCCTATAATCCTTCCACATACTCCTGCCTCAGGGCATTTCCAATTAGCAGAGTCCTCTTCCCTGAGGGACTCTGGCTCTCATTCTCTCACAGCCTTCACACCCTGCTGAAATGTCTTCAAAAATGTTTTGTTGAGCCACACTGAGAATCCTCTTCTCACCTTACACATCACTCTCTTCCTCCGACCTGTTTTATTCTTCCTCGCACCTATTTGCACTCTCAGAATTCATTGTCTCTTCTCTGTAGTGGGAAGTACATGAGATGGGAGCTACTTTATTTACTGTTGAATGTCCAGCACTTAAGAGGAGTATCCACCCCAGGCCTTTGCCACTCTATTGACTGTGTCCATAGGTAATGCATATCTATATATATAAAAGCCCAGCAACTGGAACGGCAGAACAACCAGTGGCTATGACGTGCACTGTAGCAGCCAACCAGCCTGATCTGAGCCCCAATCAGCTCCACCACCTCAGCTCCCGATCGGCCCCCAAAATTCCAATTGGAGACAGGGCTGGCCAGCCAACCACCTGCAACCCCTCCCACCCCCCCCCAACTGGCCTGGCCCAATGAGCCCCCATCCGGGCGGGCTGGCCAGTCCTCACCCGTGCATGAATTTGTACACCGAGCTTCTAGTATGCATATAAAATCTTTGTTTAATGTGGGACAGGAACCAAGTGGAGGGGGACAATGGGGAGAAAAAAGAACATTTGTAATACTCCCAACAATAAAGATGAATAATAATAAAAGAATAAAAAAGAGTAGGATCCAGCCAACTCATCCCAGCTTGCTTGAAAATTTCTCAGTTTTAGCAGAAAATTTTACATTCTTGAAATCTCCTCTGTCCCAGGAAATCCCAAACTGTTGGTCACCCTACTCTCAATAAATAGTTGTTGAATGAAAGATAGGAAAAAATAAAAGAATGAAGACAAGAAAGGAGGGAGCTAGAAAGGACAGGAGGAAGAGAGAGAGGGAAAAGATATTAATGGTTCCCAATTATACATGTGGAAAGCAAAAGCAGCATTTTTGTACTGTTTTCAGGAAATGCTTAGATCACATTAAATATGTTTTTTGAAGCTGTAAGACCCTCTTATTCTTGTTTTTGATGTTTCACAGTACCATAATACATCTGATTGGAATTTCAATTCCAGGTTTAATATACTCTGCAAGCTGGTGTAGGTTCTATAATTATGCATATTCATGGGAGCAATCATGCCCTTACTTTTGATATGACTGTCAAAGTAAGGTACCAACAAGAGAACAATAATCAAAGAAACAGGGGGACTACCATTTGTTATTTACTTATGACATTTTACTAGAAAAACTCAAGCACAATGAAAGACTGTTTTCCATGTGTACTAAAACTAACAAAGCAATGTTATGAAATGCTATTTTTTCTTTCTTTTTACACAATAAAATATTTTAAAGCTACACCACTAGACAGCCACTCCACCAGATGCAATAAAATTCAAATGGGAAGGTACTTAATAATATTGCAGTTTTAATTCCTTTGATATTTCAAAGAATCCTTTGAACAGCCGAAATCAAAACAAGCTGGTACTTAAGGAAAAAGATATCTCTCATGGATCCTTATACTGTGGTCTTAAGAACCGACTGTGTCTCTTCTGGGTGCATTTCAGTGATTTACCTTGAAAATTTTTCATCCTGTCCAGGATGAGTGTGTAAATTCATAATCAGTTTGTGGAATACACTAAGGGAGCACCTGCCTTCCTAAGCTTGGAACTGTCAGTTGGGTATCAGGACACAGACTCTCCATAAAGTATCTGTTTTATTTGACCTAAGCAAATAACTACAGACCTCTGTGCCTCAGTAGTTGCATCTGTACAGTAAAAATAAGATTACTGTTGCTTGAGGACTATGAGAATGAGAGAAGAGGCTTTAGAAATTAAAGAAAGGGGAAAAACTTAGGACAGGACTCACATATTATTTTTTGTATCCCCAGTGCCTGGCAGAATGCCCAGCAAATTCACCGTGGGCATTAGAAGGTTGCTTATCCATTATATCATTCCATCCTGTAAGCCACCCTGTGAAGCAGATGTTATTCCACCCTACTTGTAAAGCTCAGAGAGGTCAGTGGTGTACCCAAGGTCAGGCAACAAGTACATGGTAGAGGCATGACTGGAACCCTGCCCTTCCAACTGGAGTCTTGTACTCATTCCAGGTCACCTGTGCATTTTCTCCAGTAATTAAACTGAATAACATGTGAAGCATTTCACATTGTTTTAACACACCCATTTATATGTTAAGCATTTCACGTTGTTTTAACTCGATACAGAAATATTATGGAAGGTTTGTGCCCAAGCATCCCTTTGTGTGTATACTTTCTTCCTGGCACATCTCTATCCCAGCATGACAGTTGTCTCCCGACCAGGTGCAGTCACACTGTAATTTGGAATCTCTACAGGAGCCTCACTGCATTGAACCAATGCAGGGATTAACACCTATTTCTTCACACACAACCATTCCCCACCTACACAGGCAGTTTTTACCCAACCAAACAATAGCAGACTGAGGTTTTTCACTAGGGAGAGGAGGCGATAGACAGGCACCGTGAAAACACCCACACATTGTACATTACTTGGTGTGTAGGTGCATTAATGAGCCCTTGCCTCAAATCCCAGGTTTGCCAAGTGAGTCTCTGCTCATGTATCAAAGCAAAGTCATCTCGGGTGTGAGTGGAAAAATGCTGGGAGTATTCATTCCTGCACTAAACATTTCCCGGAATCCATTACAAAAGATTCGTTTTCCAAATGGATTTTGTTAATTTAATTTATTTTGTTCTAGTTGTAGCTGGAAACCTAGAGGGAAATTGAGAAAAATAAATGGGTTAAAGTGCCCCAGGGGATGGCTTGCCTGTGGAAGCATCCCAGGAGAAAGGACCTTAATGAGTACTGCTTGTCAAAGGATCTGATATGCGTTTTGCAGAATAAAATAACTCCTTTCCCAGTCCTTGATGAACCATTCTCTAGGGAAATGAATGAAAGGCCATAGAATTCTGTCTCTGCTACCCAAAACATACACTTGTAGGAAGTGAAGGCTACAAAAACAATACATTAAAAAATAATTAAAAATACCCATTTCTCTATTTTCCAGTTACATTTTCCTTCCAAGATATATTTTATTGTACTGATGCAAAATGAGTTCAGTGTTTATGAGGAGGAGGAAGTATTCCAGCCAGAAATGGATTTCAGCCTGGAGAAAATGAATTAATAGAAACATGGCAAGTCACTTATTCAACCCAGTACAGGGGCTGCCAAATTAACCTTGTGTGAGCTGAGACATCTCAAGAAAATTCTGTGTTTGTTCTGCTGCAAAATTAACCCAGGCAAATCAAAACAAGACTCCTAGGCACATCAAAATGACACTTTCAAAATAAAACCATGTTAATATGGTTTGCAAATGCAACTTTATTAGCAAGTCAACTTTAGGAGAAGTGCTGTCTGAATGTGAAATCTGATTGCTTGAAAAAAACAAAACACCCCAAATATTCTCCTAATAGGACTACAATTAAGGTCACATAGGCTAGCTAGGGAAATTCTTCCTACTCCTTTTCACCATGTATATTATTTATGCCTGCAGGTTAGGTTATACCCGCCAAACCTCATATTTCTCACCAGAAACAGCACTGAGAAATTGGATGCCATAGGGCTTAATGTTCAATACTGAATCATTTTAATTATCACTTGTGCTATTAGCATCAGAGGTTTGGTGGTGGTGGTGGTGGTGTGTGTGTGTGTGTGTGTGTGTGTGTGTGTGCGCGCGCCCGCCGCCCCCTCCCCTTTTTTATTAAGAAAAAACATTGTTTTTTTTTTTATGAAAGATTTGGGAAAAAAAAAAAAAAAAAAATCCCTTTTTTCTTCCCCTTTTTTAAAAAAAAAAAAAAATTTTTTTTTTTCCTCCCCCCCCCCGGGGGGGAGGGGCCACCACACTATTTTTTTTTTTTTTTTGGGGGGGGGGGG
>NW_005871073.1:3115425-3140425 GCF_000147115.1 Myotis lucifugus
ACTTCTGTGTTCTTAGATACGATGTTCATGAAATTAAGGAAATCAGTTTCTAACATGTTCTCTTCTGTTTAAGAATCAAGTGACTTTGTGTTTCACCCGTGTCTAGATGGTCTGAATCACCAATCATTTTCTGTCTGAGGCTAGATGTGAAGCCAATCCATTTTCCGTAATGAAGCAGCAAATTTAAAGAAGGGCCAGGCATGGGAGTAATGGATCTAATTTAGACAATTAATTCAGCCATTTCTGAATAGTGTGCCCTCATGTTGGTTGAGCTAATAATGTTCATCTTAAATCAATATGAAACTTAAACCTTTATGGAATGTCTTTATAAAAATATCTTTATAAAATATAAACCTTTTTGAAATATCATTTAAAATGTATATGTAGTAATGGGCAATTCTTCACCTGTACTTTGAATCCTCTGGTCTCATACCTAGGGTCCTTATATTTTCTTCCTCCCTCTTTCCTTCCTCTCACACTTCCTTCGTTCCTTCCTTTTTTCCTTCCCTCCATACCTTCAGTTATTTCTCTGAACTGTTGATTTTTCTTCATGCAGCCTATGAAATTGCTTAATTTCCTCCATTTATTCTTATTTATAATTTTCTCAATCCCATATTTTTTCTATTTTCTATGATAAAACTCTGCCATACTTCATATTTAGCTACTTCAGAAGTATGTACTTTCAATGTCTCTCTCTCTAAATTCTCATTTCTCCAATTTATACAGCTAGTTTTTCACACTACAACAACAATAAATTTACCACTGAAATCATAGGTTGCCAAAGTACATGCACATTTTCTTTGTTTTTATTAATCTTTCTGGACATTAGACACATTTTACTTTATGAAAATGTTCTCTTGCTTTGGGGGAAACCACTCAGGTTGTTCTATTTTCATATGCTTCTTTGGATTTTCTTTTAATCCAGAAATATCATTCTGGATATTATTCAGAAATATCATTCATTCCAGGACTTTTTTCTTAGTTATTTTCATTCTATGTATAATTATTAGGTGACTCCACCCATGCCCACAACTTCAGGTACCATTTATATGTTCATATTCTCAGCCTATGCCTGCTCAGCTCCAGGTACAAATATCAGTTATCTACTAGATGTCTCTAATTCAGTACCTTTGTAGGCAACTAAAACTCACAATTGTTTGAAATAGCACATTCTCTTTTCTCTCCAGACACTCCTTGAGTTATTTCCCTAAAGATGAATAAAGATGATGTACATTCTTTGTGATGAACAAGGCTTCTTTCTATCCAGGCCTAAAGTCAGAATCTCAGTTATCTAAGATTCTTTTCCTTGTCTTCCACATTCAATTTTATACCAAATCTTATCTATTTTAATTCATATTTGCATACTTCTCCCCATTTCCACTGTCTTTTAATTGTCATCTCTCCAATGAATTATTTAAAAATCTTCTGAGATATTATCTTTACTTCTGCTATAATCTCCTGTAAAATGCAAATCCAGTCACATCATACCCCTGATTGAAATCTCTCAATGGTTTCCCACTGTATTAGTCAAGGTTTTCTCAGAGAAATAGAACTGATAGGACGGACACACACACACACACACACACACACACACACACACACGTATATGTGTATATATTTATTTGTCATAAGGTATTGGCTCACACAATTATGGAGACTGAAATTTTCCAAAATCTGCCATCTGTAAGCTAAAGACCCAGGAAAACTCTTGGGGTATTTTGAAGGCTGAGACGTGGAGAAACAATGGTGTAGGTTCCAAAATGAGTCTGAAGGCCTAAGAACCACTAGTGCTGAGAAAGAAGATTGATGTCCCAGATTAAAAAGTCAGGCAGAAAGTGAATTCAATCATCCTCTGCCTCTTTGTTCTATTCAGGATTTCAATGGATTGGATAATGCCATTGAAGGACAGTAGGAAGGACCATCTTCCTGACTCAGTTTACCAATTCAAATGCTAATCTCTTCCAGGCACACCCTCACAGACACAACCAAAATGTTTAACCAGCTATCTGGGCATCTCTTAGCCCAATCAAGCTGACACATAAAAATAACCATCACATTTACTTTTTTACTGTGTTACTTCTATAGGTATTTTCTTTGTGGTTATCATGATGCTTACATAAAATATTTTATAGTTACAACAATCTATTTTAAGCTGATAGAAACTTAACTTCACTTGTATTTGAAAACTCTATATTTTTACCTCATCCCCTCCACATTCTGTTACTGATATCATATTTTATATCTATTTATATTATAGCATAATTTATATTTATAACAACTTTATAGTTATGCTAATTTGTCTATATGTTTACCTTTACATTAAGTTTCATACTTATGCTGTCCTATTACTCTTTAGCATCTTTTGGTTTCAACTTGCATAACTCCTTTGGGATTTCTGTCAGGCAAATCTAGTAGTGATGAGCTCCCTCAGCTTTTATTTGTCTGGGAAGTCTTTCTCTCCCCTTTACTTTTGAAGGACAGTTTTTCCAGGTATACTAGTAGTATTCTTGGTTGGCATGTGTTTTTTTTTTCTTTTAGCACTTTGAATGCATCATCATGCACCCTTTTAGCATGCAAAGTTTTTGCTGAAAAATATGTTGATAGTTTCATGAATGGCAGGAATTCCCTTGTATATAACAAGTCAATTTTCTCTTGCTGCTTTTAAAATTATCTTTGTCTTTGACCTCTGACCATTTGATTATAATGTGTCTTGGTGGGTATTTCTTTGAATTTAACAGATGAGACATTTCTTGAACCCATCCTGAAGTTATTTCCTACCTACATGGATCCCTCCCAAAAATAAAGAACTTATTTTCAAAAGTACATTATATTTTGTTTTGGCAACTCTGTGCCTTTGCTTTGCCCTGGGGTAACTTTCTATATCTCAACCCCCTTCTTATAGTTATCTCCTATTTATTCTTCAAACATTAGAACTATTATCATCTTGGGAAATCTGGTTTAGACTCCTCTCTCCAGTTCACTTACCTTCATTTAGCATTTACTAAACTTCACTGTAGTCATTACTGCTAACATTCTATTTGCCCTCATAGGCCTTGAGCTTATCACGATACCCAGCTCTTGTTAGATGTTCATTAAATATTTTTAGAATAAATGAACAAATTAATGAAAGTGAGTAAGTAACCAAACCTCTCTTTATTTGGACCAAAAAATGTAGGCTACTTTGATAACCAATCTATTTTTTAAAAGAGGTAACTTACACATTTATAAAGGCCAGTAAACCTTGTACCAATTGAAGGACTTTCACTGCCATGATTTTTATCACAGGCTGTGGAACTGGAACCTCTTTCTTTTAGAAAAGCATGTTTTGTTAGAGAACTGTGTTGAATTCTTTACCTCCATTAACCTCTATTTTGAACCTTCAGAGACCTAGATGTGTTTACTATCTTACAAATGCAAACATTTCTTTTTCTGGATAAAGAATAGGAAAGCACAGCTAGAACTGGATATAGGAAAACAATGCCCACTGTGCCTGAGTGGCTTGGTGCTCTTTATCTACGATACATAAAGAGACTGAATTTATTATCACCCTATTATGTATGTCTTAATTCAAAACCAGTCTGGCATTCATTGTACTTTGTACTATTTGGTTCTGATGGTTTGTAAGATAACAACTTATCCAATATCCACATGGGTTTTCTTAATTCTCTTACTAAGAAAAAAGAAGGAAAAGTGCCTATGTTCTCTTGTTGGAACTCTCTTAGCAGAAATCATTGCCCTTTTAATCAAAATATAGACTGAAAAGATCACTTTGTATCTTCTGTTTTTCTCAAATATTTGGAATTTTTATTAAGGAAGTTATATCTTTCTCATGGGAAAATAATCCTTAAAACTTCAACAAAAACATCAGCCAGAATTGCTGCTGTAATTTTTTTTCTTTTTTGGCTTTACCATTCTATACATGAACTATTTTTTCTTACCTATTCCAGTAATATTCTGAGCATCTCATTTATAATTTTTGTTGATTTTTCTTTTGAGATGATGAATTGTTCTAAAATGTATTGTGGTAATGGTTACACACTGTGAAAATAAACAAAAAATTATTAACTTGCACACATGAAATGGGTGAATTGTGTGAATTATATCTTATAGAGCTATTATCACAAAAAATCTAAATTGTTTTTAATGCTTTAACTGTTTTACTTTTTACATTTAAGCATTATATCCATTTGAAATTTATTTTGGTGCACTAGGTGATATAAGGAGCAGGCCTTTATTCCCTTATGTTGAGGCAGAGTGTTTTTTTTTACATTATTTATTGAATAATCCATTTTTTTCCACATGGCTTTTACATTTCATCTTTATTATTTGGTAAACCACCAGACCTATGCATTCACTCAAGGTGTTAGCTTGATGTGTCTGTCTATTCCTGTGCCTGTACCATGTTTGAATGACCACCACTTAAAATACATTTAAACTACTGTTACTTCTTTTTCTCTTTTGCTATTTTTTTAGATATATTGACTATTTCAAATATTTTGTTCCAAATATTTTAAAATAATATTTTGTTAACAGCAAGTACACAGTATGTTCATTAAATTTACACTGAACTAAAGAATTAGCAGACCACATGAAATCTCCCTTTATATTTTACTTATGCATGGCTTCATTTAGATCTCTTAGTGGAGTTTTTAAATTAAATTTATTACTAAATAGTTAAATTGAAATATTTAAATTAATTTAATACTACATATTTTTTTAAAATATATTTTATTGATTTTTTACAGAGAGGAAGGGAGAGAGATAGAGAGTTAGAAACATCAATGAGAGAGAAACATGGATCAGCTGCCTCCTGCACATCTCCTACTGGGGATGTGCCTGCAACCCAGGTACATGCCCTTGACCAGAATCGAACCTGGGACCTTTCAGTCTGCAGGCCGACGCTCTATCCACTGAGCCAAACCGGTTTCGGCAATACTACATATTTTGTCATTGATGATGGTTTGCTGTATATTTTTTTTTATTGATTAAGGTATTACATATATGTCCTAAATAAGGTAATTATATTTTCTTGAACACAAAACATGCCTTTTCTTCTTTTATGATAAAAGAAGTAGGTGTGCCCTAGCTGGCTTGGCTCAGTGGATAGAGTGTCAGCCTGCAGACTCAAGGGTCTCGGGTTTGATTCCAGTCAAGGGCATATGCCTGGGTTGTGGGCTCGATCCCCAGTAGGGGGTGTGCAGGAGGCAGCCGATCAATGATTCTCTCTCATCATTGATGTTTCCATCTCTCTCTCCCTCTCTCTTCCTCTCTAAAATCAATAAAAATATATATTTAAAAAAGTAGGTGACTTTGAGGTGGCTGAAACAGTGCCTACACAAGTAAGTGCTATTAAATGCTCAAAAATGTTGTGTGAGTGAATGAACTCAAATCCAGGTAAACATAAGAATAAAGAAAAAATAAGAGTGAAGCTGTGATTAGTGGGATTTATTTGTTTGTTTGTTTTGTTGGTTATTTTCATATTCATCACCTATTGGTAGTTTCCCAAGAATAGTTAATTGTCCATGTGACAAGGACTTTATATCCTTATGTCACCTGCCTCTATTCCCTTCCTCCACCAATTTTTGAAATAACTTTACCAGACCACCAGATGCACACCATTAGCTACTGAAGAATCTCTTGTCTGTCTCTTTAGCTTTTCCATAAATACACACATTTCTTCATTTGTTTTTAAGCCAATGCTGTATGTGTAATCATGTGTGAATCTTTATTGAACACTTATGGAATGAGCCACCTGTTCTTACAAATTAGCTGAGTTCTCAAGAAGGCCCAAATTAGTAAATTAGTTGATGAAGGAAATTCGTTGCAGAGACAGCAGGCAGCTAAAGGATTTTCCAGCTTGTCAAAAGTATTGTTAGTCTCACAGCATGGCAAAGAGACAAGAAGATACCATTTCGAACAATTCTAGGTAGTGACTTAGGGCCTTAAACTCACTAGAGAAGATAATAAAATTGCTTGTCTTTATCAGTTAAGAGAAGTTTTACTGATCTCAGACCACAACACAGAAAGTTAACTAAGTTTTGTAGATGTGGGTAATCTTTTTTCAGTGATCAAAGTGGCTAGGTTAGAAGGGTGTTACCAGGGGAGCTGTGGGGAAATACACTTTCTTATGTTAGTGTTGAAGGCAATGCTGAACAACACTCAGAAGTCACTTGGCCAGGTCTCATCCAGGAAGCATGCAAGGTACCTAATGATCACTTTTTTCAAGTAACTACCAATCCTGTGAGTGAAACTGCCTTTGGGGTCCTCTCACAAGCATTTAATTACTTGTTGAAATATCAACTGCAATATCAACCTTCTGACAGGTCATTGTGTCTGCCTCTTCCTTCCACATTACAAATTCTGTTGTTGTTTGGCATGCAACAGCATCCATCTAATTTGTTTGTTGGATTGTTTATTGTTTAATGATCTATTTAATTTAATGCACTATCTCCAAAATATTGAAGTAAGTCAGAAAGGTAAAGACATCACATATATTTTAAATACTCAAAGGCAGTGTTCAATTATGTCTAAGGAAGCAAGGCTCTGTGT
Source organism: Myotis lucifugus (assembly GCF_000147115.1). Lineage (NCBI taxonomy): Eukaryota > Metazoa > Chordata > Mammalia > Chiroptera > Vespertilionidae > Myotis > Myotis lucifugus. The sequence continues at coordinate 3,121,975 of NW_005871073.1, forward strand.
GTGAACAATCAAGATTGGATCCAGCCCTGGTCCAGGGAGTCTAAGTGTTCAGCTTGTTCTATGCTCAGATCTTTGCATGACCATGTGATCTGGGTCACATTGCTTATGCTTCACCTACAAAGAGTTAAAGGAAAAACATCCTCTTGACTCCGTGTTTATAGAAATATTGGCCACATGTGTGTGAAGGTATGGCCAACCTGACTTCTTTCCTTTACCTCTCCTTTGTTTTGGTGTCATACTGGTAATAAAGTTCATTATAGAAACATTATTAAAATGAAAACACACAAATAAATAAACACATTCATAATTTGTCTATTAGGTATAAATATTGTTAACATTTTGTATTTATCCTCTGGTCTTATAATTCTAGGAAGCATTAGTGGTCTAGTCATGTTCTTTGCATACTCAGTGCAATTATGAGTTGGAGTAGGTGGGTGGCAGAGGAAATAGAAAAGGATCCAAGGAAAATATTTGCTCTAGACCAGCGGTTCTCAACCTGTGGGTCGCGACCCCTTTGGGGGCCGAACGACCCTTTCACAGGGGTCACCTAAAACCATCAGAAAACACATATATAATTACATATTGTTTTTGTGATTAATCACTATGCTTTAATTATGTTCAATTTGTAACAATGAAATTGGGGGTCATGAGGAACTGTATTAAAGGGTCACGGCATTAGGAAGGTTGAGAACCACTGCTCTAGACAGATACTTTTATCTTCTTTTTGTCCAATCTTTTCATTAAGAAAATGCTCATCATTTAACAAATATTAATGGAACACCTACCATGTACCAAACACTGTTTTAGATACTAAAAATATGTCAACGAATAATGCAAAAATGCCTTTTCTAAAGAAAAAGGTAGAAAAACCCAGTGCAAAACTTGAAAATCCAACAAATAATTTGTAGCCTTACTGCCCTGAGTAAGCACTTACAGGACCTGTAATCTGACATAGTTCTGAGTAATGATGTGTTAAATTCATGATCAGGAATTTTTATCTAATCTGTGTGTCTAAAATAGTGCACTACATAAAAACGAGACAGTCATATCAGTCTTATTTCTAGATGATATTTTATAGACTTTGGATAATTGTTAAAGTCTGCACATAGATAAAATTTATCATCACTTGAGTCAAATCTATTAGACTGATAGAATCTCAGAGATGGAAGAGTCTTGGAATATTATAGTGTCTTCCCTCTCTGTTCTTACCTACTCTGCATGCCTGGTCCCCATGGCTGAATATTCTCCCAGTGTATTAAACAGTAATTACCCACATCTTTTTGAGGTCTCCCAGCTTAGGAAGCGCTCTACTTCCTGAGACGGCCTATTTCATCAGCCCATAGCTCCCGTTTTTAAAATGACCTTCCTGATATGAAACTGGAATCCCCAACCTGTGTTTTCTTCTGTTGAAAGTAATGTGCGAGTCTCAGGCACTGTCTCCGGCAGTGGAGTTGAGGTATAAGCCCATTTCTTTCCCAAGCTTCAATGGTCAACCAGACAGAAAGAGCCCTGGAAGTGTCGGAGGTGCTAAACTACCTTTCATACAACCAATGAAGAGGATAATAGGGTCAATAAGGAAACACCAGTGGTATGTGGACCTGGGGTAAAGTGGTCTGGCTTTGATTTCTGTCATTTTTTTTAATAACAGGGTTGGTTTTATCTGACTTAGCTAGTTGGAAGGGTGGTACCTTTCTCCCTCACTATGGGTGTGACCTGCTTCAAGCTGTATGCTGAGGCAAAGACTGATCTTTTAAGCTCTATCTGAACTCTTCTTTGGTCAAAGGTATCTAAATAGCTGAGTTATTTTAATAGAATCTCTGAATGTGAAATTGCAGTTTGAAACAGCCCAAATATCTATTTTTATCGTTGAGAAGAGACTCTGACATGTAGGCTATGCTGTAGCGGAGAAGCCAGTAATGAAATGTCTTGGTTTGAGCCATAACAAGAGATTATCTTTATGTGCAGAGGAAATGAAAACCCACTATAATTACAGATGAAAAGATAATAATTCTTAGGTTTCTATCCAATATCCATTGCAAACACACTAACAGTTTTATTATAAAAATAAGACAAATGAACTTTCTCTTTATCTTGTGATTTCCAGTAGCACCTGAACACTACTGTCATGTCGTCTAATGCACTTTGTGGTCAATCAGGAGGAAGACAGACTATTCATTAATTGCACAAATGATACATTCACTGAGTGCATATTGAGAGCCTAGGTTGTGTCAGATACTTGCATTGTGCTGAGAATTCATAGACCAATCAGACAAATATTCTCCCATCCCTCAAAGGAGTTTATGGAAACAGCCAATTAAACAGGTTATTTTAGAGAAATGCACAGGATATGAAATTCATCTATGAGACATGTTCCCAAGAACGAATCAGAGTTACTTAGAAGAAGAAGGGGTAGAATGTTTGAGACATCTTTGGAAAAATGCTTGTGCATCATCTGATGGTGCTGGAGAGCCATTGAATGGCTTGAAGGAAGGGAATAAAAATAGCAGATTTGCACTTCAGAGCAATCATTTGACTAAGGTGTGTAGAAACCATTCAATGGGAATAAGGCTAAAACAGGGAGGGCAGGTGGGACTAAGAATTGATTGCTGCCTCTGTGCTATAATCTCAGTGAGAAATCATGAGAGCCTAAAATAAAGTAGTATAGTGTGTCTGGGTTGCAGTGTACTGGGTTAGAAGATAATGAGGAGAGAGGACTGATGCTAACTAAGTGTGGGAGTGGTGGAGGAGAGAATGGGGAAGAAATCAAGAATAACTCACAGGTTTCTGACTTGGCAAGTTAAGGTGAAGAGTAATGAGAAGCAGCGTACTGAAATCTGCAAGGAAGAGAAGGTGAGCAATGATTCACCAATGAGGGTGTTTGTGCACCAGGGTCCAGGAACTTTTCTTCAGATACGGACCCCCGAGCTTGGGGGTGTGGCGGACTACACTGTTAAGAACTAGCATCTTTACTTTGAAACTCCAGCTTTCCCTTTTTAAATAAGAGCTCGTGGTTAAAAACTGCATGTCAGGCCCCATCTAGGGGCTCTAAGATCTAATTTTACTTCAGGACTCCAAGGCACAGTGGCTGGCCAAGGATTTGAGAAGATCTCAAATAAAAATCTTGAGACCAAGGGAAAGCAATTTTCATAATGAGGAGGAACACAGCACCCCATATATCATCGTTAGTCTGAGACAAGGAACAGAAGGTTAGGAGTGGGAAAGGATGGTTTCTCTAAACAGGGAACAGGTGGCCAGAATAGTCAGGGCCGGCTACGGACACCTTAGGTAACTCCACTCAAAGAATTTCTCTGCTTCTCCCCTAGAGACTCTCAGATGCAGTGGAGAACAGGATAATTAGCTGCTTAGCAATGGATGTTTTTCTTTATGACGGTGCTTTTATTCTTACAGCAACACAGGCAAAGGCCAAGGGATAGAACTTAATGGAACCGATAGACACTCTGGAAAATGAAGTGTTTTTTTTTAATCTCCTGATAAACTGAAGTTTTGACATCACAGAATGTTCAAGAAGAAATTTGGCTCTCATTTAAATTGCTTCCTGCAAAGTTCATTGTTTGCTCCCAATCCATAATTGATGATAGCTTTCCCCTTGCTGCAGTTAGACCAAGGAATTGGCAGTCTTGTGCTGTGGAAAGCAGATACAAACAGGTACTAACACCCCAAGAAGAGCTGAAATATTAGTCTCCCAAGACACAGGCTGTGTAAATGTCTCTGGCTTACAAAAGAGACATCGCTCACACCTTAGAGCCTATCTTGGAGACTTGGTTTCATAAAAGTTGTATAATGACTCTGGAATTCACAGATGACATGTTAGGAGAAATGCTGAAGGATGAGCTCTGAGCAGCCTGATAACCATTTCCACGGTAGTCTCAGGAATGAGGGTTCTCATAGCTGAAGGAGTAGATTTGCATGTGTAACTAATTCCTCTCTCTCTCTCTCTCTACACACACACACACACACACACACACACACACTTACACAATGTATATTTCTCTGAAACTGCCATACCATTATCTGGAGTCTAGAAGTTTCATTACTGATCTGGTAGGATCTCTTGCCTATGAAGAGTGTCCCTCCCACTGTAGGTATCAAAGTTCTCTTCTTTTCAAGCCCTAACTCTTCATCTCCTCTACATGGAGCCCTTTCTGGATCACTGTAAATGTCTTTGATTTCCCTTGTCCCTGAACTATTTACTTAGAGTCTGTGACATCACACAATGTAATCATCCTTTATTGATTGTAGAGAAGAAGGAAGAGGGAGAGAGAAACATCAATGATGAGAGAGAATCAATGGCTGCCTCCTGCATGCCTCCTACTGGGGATGGAGCCCAAAACTCAGGCATGTGTCTGGACTGGGAATCAAATTGTGACCTCCTGGTTCATAGGTTGAGGCTCAACCAGTGAGCTACACCAGCCAGGCTGTAATCATTCTTTCTGACAGATTGTTCTGTAACAGTTTCTCTCCCCTCCCTACCTAGACCCTGAGACCAAAACCAGTTTGATATTACTTCGCCACTCCCAGGATGTCTAGTATAGAGGTGCACATGCAGTGTTGATTGATTAAGCAATACCGGTCAACACCACCACCACCACCCTGGGAGGGAAGGAAGGAAGGGAGGAAGGAAGGAAGGAAGGAAGGAAGGAAGGAAGGAAGGAAGGAAGGAAGGAAAGGGAAGGGGAAAGGAGGGAGGAAAGGAGGGAAGAAGAAAGGAAAGAAAAAAAATTTATTTCTATGGTTCAAAGATAAAAATTGTGGCTGTGTGCAATTTTTTTTCCTGTGTTGACTTGATACAAAATTATTCCAATATAATGGGGGCGGGGGGGTAGGTTATGTGGACATTTTTAAAGGTTTTATCTCTTTTCTATGTTTTATCTGATTTGCCCTCATTGAATCTTCTTCGAACATGTGTTCATGCCCCCATTACTCTGATTTTGATTACAAAGCTGTAGACTGGTGCACGCTATCTGATTCCTCCCAGGGAATGGCTTTCTTGAAAAGGCCGCGCCAGGTCTCCCTCGCCACTGTGTCCTGCTGCTGGGAACGTGACCTGTAGCGGGAGCTGTGGCCTCTTCATCTTTTCATTGGAATCGCTCTTGTGAGAATGGGGCCCGACAGTATCTTGGCTCACTAATTCATGCCATGTGGGCTAAAATTAAAGCATTAAAATTTCATAGATATAATACCATTTATAAATCATCTCATAAAAAACATTCCTTCCCCATGGAGCTTGGAAACTGGGCATGTCTTCCTCCAGCTGCTGCTTAAAGTTCCCTACAAGCACACTGATATTTGTCAAAAATAAAATTGTGGTAAAGTGGGGGAATATTCCAAAGCGACACCCTGAAAGCGCCAAGGTGCACACAGCGCGCCCATTAGTGGTGATGGAAACCGCACGCCTGCCGCGGTGCAGTGGCAGAGCCAGAGCTCAGTCTCAGAGCACGCAGTTCTGGGAGGCCAGCCGTCTGGTTTGTTTATGACCTTATTCTGTTTAGATGGAGAAAGAAACGATTTACCACTTTCCCCACGTTTCTCTCCTATAACATCTCAATATGTTTAGTGGGCAAGGACAGTAGATTCATTAAGTAGATGGTCAGCACTGGCCACAGTTCAAACAATGACTGAGGCTCCTTCTTACCATTTAGCCTCAGAAAGTAGAAGGGGGGGCGGTGTTGATAATGGTTTAAGTTACAGGAATAATTGGCCTAATTTACTACTCAGTTTTTAAAAATGATCTTTGGCTACGCTTGGATAAAAATCCTTTTGTTCTTTTGAAACGGTGGAAATTAGAGTATCCGCACTGAGGTGTTTCCGGGAGGTACATGACACATGTTCATTTGTTTGGCTTGCAGATACTAATGGATATATAATCGCATTTGCCAACCATAAAACCCCTGTTGGTAAAGCACTTTGTCTGCAATAATCCACTACTTTCTTGAAACATGCTAATTTGCTGTAATAACTTGGGGACCTTTAAGGGTTTCTGTGTTGTGTAAACAACTAGTTGTGGTAAACGATCAGACTAGAGAGGCCATCTATAAAAATAAAAGCGTAATATGCAAATCAACCGAACCACCGAACAGCAGAATGACTATCTGGATGACCTTCCAGACAACCATGCTATAACACGCACTGGCGCCAGGCAAGCCAAGGTGGGTGCAATGTGATTGGTGGGGGTGCTCCCTGCCATTGCCCCACAATGGCCCTGCAGAGGGAGGCCCAGGCCACCCTCTGCAGGGAGACCGATGGGGGAACTCTGCAATTGATAGCCCCAAGGAGGGAGGCCCAGGCTACCTGGCCAGGGCACTGCAGTGGGTGGGCGGGTCCTCCCTCTGCTGGGCGATGTATCACAGAGCCCTGCAATCAATTGCCCCACAGAGGGAGGCCCAGGCCACTGGCCAGCGATGCTATGGGGGTTGTGTGGTGCCAGCCAGCGATCACCCAGCAGAGGGAGGCCCAGGCCAGCTAAGCGATCACATTCCACGCCTGTCACCTGCAGAGGGAAGCGACCAGTGGCGGGGGGAGAAGGCAGCACTGCACAGATGGCAAGCAGTGGCAGGGGAGGGGCCAGCTCCCCGCAGCCAGGGAAGGAAAGCCCCCATAGGCCCTAATCACGAGCCAGGCCTAGGCACTCTACCTGAGGGGTCACGGATTGCAAGAAGGTGGAGTTTGGGCTCAGGGACAACCCTCCCCCGCTTCCCCGCATGAATTTCATGCACCGGTCCTCTAGTTAGTACTCATAATAATCTGGACTTCATTACTTTTCAGGAATTTGGGGGATTTTGTTTGTTTGCTTGTGTTGTGTTGTTTTGTTTTAATTTCATGTGTTTAATTTGTTAGCATTTCACAGTGTAGGATTAAGATGGATGCTTTGACCTTTGATCTGAAAGTATGTGAACCATATTTTTATTGCTTGATTTGTTGGATTTAGTTTTAAGCACTAGCCCCAGGAAACTTGGAGCAGATCTGAAGTGTCAATTCCTAGATCCAGTGCATGTTCCACAGGCTGAAATCCATATATATATATTGCAGTGCAGAATTCCTGTCGTCTTTGAGGCCAGTGTCTGCATGCAATGAATGCACTTTATATATGTTAATACCGTACCACCAAGATCATGTGTCTAGTACATCATCTGAAATGTGTTTCTGTGTTAATTGAAATACTGTTTTGATTCAGCCCGAACTCAGCCTTCTCCAACAAGGCTATAAACAGTAACAGGCTGAATATCAGAGGTGCAGCTGGGGATATATCTACTACGTATAACCACATTTGTGTATATGTGGACATACATATACAAGGTGGGGCAGAGTAGGTTTACAGTTGTCATATGGAAAAAGACATACAGGTTATGAATCTTACAATAGCTTTATTAACCGTGTTTCTCATACAACTACAAACCTACTTTTGCCTACCCTGTATTCTATATTAATGCACTGGGAGAGAGTTCCTATGTTCTTCCTATCATGTCATATATTCATATGGTTCCATGTGGGTATAGCTTTAGCACTGAGAAAAACAGACCATTAGATGTTTAGTAACTTGACTGGAAAACCTGAAACAATTTAAATTAGCTAGTTACTTTTGGGTATATGAATTCATATGTCTACTAATATTTTTTCTTTTTGATATTTATTGGAAAGAATTCTAAACATACACAAACATAAACAGAGTAGTATAATAAACCTCCAGCCCCAGCAAACATTACTTGTTTATGTCCCTGACCCCTCTCCACCATTAGCCACATCTCCCTAACCCCATCCTCTGTAGTATTATTTTGATCATATTATTTATATATTTTTTAATTTCTAAATATTTCAGTATATATTTCTAAAAGATAAAAACTCATTTTTATATACGACCAGAATACCAGTGTCACACTAAAAATGAACCATCCTTGTATATAGCATCAAATATCTAATCAGTGTTTACAACCCCAATTATCGCATAAGTAACATAAATACTTATACTTCAAAAAGTAGGTCAAATATATGGATCTAAATAAAGTCCATATATTGCAAGTGATTGATATGTCTTTAAGACCTTTAAAAATATATAGGTATTCCCCTCCTCTTTTTTCCCTTGCAGTTCATTTGTTGATGATACTTGGTTGTTTGCTTTGTACCTTCTCACAGTCTAGCTTTTGCTGATTGCATCCTCATAGTGCAGTTTAGTATGTTCTTTGGTACTCCTCTTTCCTATCATTAGTAGATGGGTCTAGAGATTTCATCACATACAGTTTTAACTTTTTTCATAAGACAACTACGTATCTGATATTGCCTACTTAATAGAAAACACATAGTATCTAGTTGTCTGTTTTGGAGATGTTAGCCATTGGTGTTCGATGCCAAGATCCATTAATTCATTAGGGATTATTAAATGGTGATATTATAATTTTCTCATGCATTCTTCACTTATTCAAAGTAATATTTCCAGAACAACAACAAAAATCCCCTTATTTACTATTTTGTTGACATGGGATAGTGTAGAAAAGGAAGGGTAAGTTATTAATTCATCTATTTATAGTTTTTAAAGTAATAACTTAGCTCCCTGGCATTCTTCATCAGTACCCAATAAATTTTTAATATAATAAGAACACATGAATTTTAAATGTATTGAAGAAATTAAACCATTGTAGTTATCATTATTGATGCTCAAATCATCTCATCTTTAGCTAGTAGGAGCCTCTTAAAGTTAGCTAAGTTCTTTGGGCACATTCATGCCCACTCCTACCTCTGTTTGCAAGATTGGATCCCAGAGACTTTTACTTGGCCTATCCTTTCTGTCTCTTGCTCCTTCCAGGTGTTCTGTCACATGATTTGAATGTGGGGATAGCTGCTCAGAGAGCTAGATTTTAAATGTAAATTACTCAGATACACGAAATGCCAGAACACATTAGTTTTTAACAACCTGTCTTACTCTTCTCATATTTTCATCATATCTTAGGGAACCAAATTCACCTGGTATTTGGAATTCTAATTTTTGGTGTCTCTTAGGCCCAGACTGCAAATGCTACGAGTGTCTGTCGCCTTCATCACTGCCTGTCACGTGGTAGCCACTGGAGTGCTTGTTGAATGAATCAATGACTGAAAAAACACTGGAAAAAAAACAAAACCATGATCTCCTTTTACTTTCAGAAATAAATTCAGGTTTAGATATTGTGTTGTGAAACTGAGCACAGTATTAGCTGATAAGAGAGAGTTGATATTGCATGAGCAGGATGAGGTTAGAAATTCTGAGCCATTTGTGGAGAGGGCTTCAACCATGGAAAACTGCCCCTTGTATGAATAAGCATTCCCTGTGCAGTGTTTCAGATACTAATTTTGACAAACACCAAAGTAAGACATGTGCTTTGGAGTGTTATGGGATTTTGTGCCAAGAGGTTGAAATAATTTAGTGAATCTGAAGGGGGTGGAGGTGGCATAGAATTATGGTTGCTTTATCCATTTCTTCTGATCTGTTTGGGTGATTTATCTATTCTGACTTCCCCTGAATTGTTTAGTGCTGACATTTCATGGAAATAGGTGTGCTAAAAGCCACTAAATATTGTTTTTTAATTACCTCACAGCCTCAAAGGAACAAGTAATCCTCATCTTCTTTTTATGGGCACTAAAATTCCCTCTAACTACCAGCTCCCATAAAGATCATTCTCTTTAAAGCCTTGTTTCTTCCTAAGGAATGTTGGTTTTCTGCATAGATCACTGCAGAATGGAGTCAGGCAAAGAATAATCATTGTCATTCAAGTCAGTGATTCACACTATATCTGGGTATTAAGAGCAGCTTTAATTGGAAAGGGTCCACATGTTATAATAAAGTTATTTATCACCCAGAGAAGAAGAGCAATAATTTTATAACGTATCATGTGTCAGTACTCACATAGACACAAGAGTATATACAGTTGGAGAGCAATGGCAAACAGATCCCCGTGCACTTACTAAATCCATGCTTACACAGCCCCTTAAACCAGTAGCCTACATTCAATTTCTTATTGCACTTGCTGTATAGATAATTTGGGGGCATTTAATCTCAATAAATTTGGTTGAACCATAGAAATTGACATTTTGTGAATTTTATATTTTCTAACCTCTTTATTATTTACAAATATGTACACATGTGCTTGCTATTATCTCTAATATACTCAGGCACCACTCTTAGGGTGATGGTCAAGAATTTAGTGGAGCCTGGCTGGCGTGGCTCAGTGATTGAGTGTCGACTTATGAACTAGGAGGTCATGGATTCGATTCCCAGTCAGGGGACATGCCTGGTTGCAAGCTCAATCCCCAGTGTGGGGTGTGCGGGGACAGCTGACAAATGGTTCTCTCTCATCATTGATGTTTCTATCTCTCTCTCCCTCTACCTTCCTCTCTGAAACCAATGAAAATATTTTAAAATAATATAGAGGATGTAAACCCATATTTCCTATATTCTCCTGGATAATTTCTAAACTGTTAGTTCTGATCAGGTCATTATAATTTCTGTTCTGGCACAGGGCTTAGCTGGAAACTCAACCTATGAGAGGCAACTGCCAGCTCAGCCAATTTCTTTCAATATGAATGTGTTTGCATTGTTAGTATTTTTTTCTTGTCAGTCAGTGGTTTCTTTTCAGGAACCACTTTAAACCCCTTGTTCATTAAGTTAATTAATAAGTCAAAACTAAACAATATAATAAATATAGAAGCCAATTTGACTAAACCACCTAAATCGGAGTAGGTCACAATATGCTAAAGAGAACATTGACTATGTTGACTCTTTGACATATGGATTCACTGTCAAGTAGAATATTAAATTTAGTAGAACTTTATTTTGTTTTCAAATGATAAAGTAGATATAAATGAAAGCTTAAGCTAAACTGGAATTTTTCTTCCCACATGTGGTCTTTCTCCAAGGCTTAGATTTCTCACAGAATGGCAGTTGGCTTCTGAGTGAGAACCTCTCAAAAGCAAGCTTTCGAAGAAAACACAGCAGAAGTTGTCTAGACTTTTATGACCTAGCTTTGGAAGTCACATGGTGTCACTTCTATCATCCTTAATTAATTAAAGCCATTGCAAGCCCACCCAGATTCAAGAAGAGAGGACACAGACCCCATATTTCTATGGAAGGAAGGTCAGTTTGTCAAATTGCTGATTTGTGGCCGTTGTTCATAAAGCACCACACTACCCCATTAATGAATCCCATATATAGTGTCTCTAACCAACATTCATCTCGTGACATGGACCTCATTATTACAGAATATAAATTATTCCTTTTCCGAACAGAAACAAATAGAAAATCTTTTTCTCACATTAGACAAAACTATGCTTTCTCATAATTTCCGGTTTCAGGTCCTCATTCTGCCCTCTGGAACAGGACACAGCAAGTGAGCTTCCCTTCTTGCCTGAAAGTAGCTTTCAAGTGAACTGTGTTTTTTCTTAGAGGCTCACATTCCTAGTTGCTCTAACAATGTTTCCTATGTCCCTCATCACCTAGTTATCCTCTAACAATGGTTTATCCTTATCCCACTTAAAGTGCTATTCAATTGGAACACATGTTTCATTTAATACTGCCTTTTGCTAGCTCGGTCATTATAATACTATTTTTATTTGAGACCATTTCCCATAGGAAAAACATATGCATGTATAGAGAAATCCATTAGAGCATATTATTAATCTATAATTTTTCAGATCCTCAGAGTGCCAGCCTACCCTGAGCCAGTGAGAGCTAGTATGGTAGACCATTCTATAACCTTTCAGGCAGCAAACATTTGTGCCTCATGTGGCAAATATTCTCAGCCAGTGAACACTCTGCTGCGCCATACTGAGTTGAAAGTGTTTGGCAATGTGTGTTATATAGCCTTCGGGAGCCTCTCTTTTGCCATAGATACTTGTGTTCTGGTGAACTGCTTCAAACCAGAAAAGCAGAAAAAAGTGTATGCAAGTGTTAGTGCTGAGACTGAGGCAAAGAAACAGGAAGAGTATCATCCTGGGTGTTAACATGCAGGGTTTCCAGCAGCTTGAGAAAACTTTGATGAAAAGGTCAAGGTAAAGATCAGCAGGAAATTAGGGGTTGGTGTGAGTCCTTTTGACATGCTGAAGGGCATTAGAATGCATACCTGCAGGAATGACTAACAGTTGTCTGGAACATTTCCAGAAGAAACTGAAGCTAGAGCATGTCATGACTCCTAGTGATTTAACAAAAATGAAGCATGCTTGTCAGCATATAATGCCAGGAGCTCATCTTCATAGAGATTATGTTCTTAGGACCTGTGTAATGCAGATACAGTTGGTACTCCATTTTCAGAAATGCGTGCCCCACACCAAAAAGCATGTTTCTATATTCTATGTGAGTTTTTTAAATTATTGGGGTGACATTGGTTCATAGTATTATATAGGTTTCAAGTGCACATTTCTATGATATATGATCTGTATATGCATTTTGTGTCCACTACAAAGTCAAATCATCTTCTGTCACCATGTATTTGACCCCCTTTACCTTTCACTTCCCCCACACCCTTCTTCTCTCTGGTAACCACCACACTATTGTCTGTGTCTTGGAGTTTTTGTTTGTTTGTTTCTTGCTCTCAGTTTTATATTCCACATATGAGTGAAATAATATGGTTCTTAACTCTTTTCTGTCTGACATTTTGCTTAGCATGATATTATCAAGGTTCATCAAGGTTTATCAAGATTGTAGCAAATGGCAGTATTTCATCTTTCCTTATGGCTGAGTAATAGTCCATTGTATATATAAATCCATCTTCTTTACCCATCCATCAACCAAATGATATGTTGGTTGTTTCCATGTCTTGGCCGTGAATAATGTCTATGGCCCTACCACCCTGAATGCACCTGATCTCATCTAGGTAAGTTTTGATCAAGGAAGACTAAAGCAGAATTAACTTCACTACAACCGGACATTTTCACCCATTACTTGCATTGATTTAGCTTTTTAAAGAGCTATATTACACTGTTGACTCATAGTAAATGTCTTCCATAATGACCTCCAGATCTTTTTTAGATGAAATTTTGCAAAGCCAGATTCTCTTCCACACCCACACTCTAAAATTTTGTCTAGTCATGGTTGTGTTAAGATTCATGACTAATGTTTATTGGGTACTTGCTATGCTCCAGGCACAATTACGTGTCTTTCATTATCTCAAAAAATCTCTGCAACAAAATTATAAGGTAGTTATTTATATTATCATCATCTTAGTTTTGAAAGGATTATAGAAACCAAGTAGGGCTTCTAGTCAATATGTGGTAGAGCTGCGATCAATGTCACAGTTGGAATGATATCAGATGTTGAATATGCCTCTTGTGATATCAGCTGTCCATCCTTGGTTGGGTTGTAAACTCCATGAGAACAGGACTTGATCTGGCACAGTGCTTGCTTGGTTCACAGTATATGCTGAACAGATAAATGAATGAATATGTTATAGATCAGTCAATCTATGAAGCCATTAATAAACATATATTATACAAAGCCAAATTCCTGTTGATGCAAAGCATGTCTTTCATTCTTAATGTGTACTGAAAGTATTTTAAAGCTATAATTTCATAATTATAGGATTCCATAAAAATGTCCTCTGGGGATAGCAAGCAGCACTGAGGCAGAGCAGTCATTTTGTTCAGGACATGTTAGGTATCTCTGCTTTCCAAATATCTAAAAATCTAGTTGCGGCATCAGACACAAAATCATTTACTGGGCAATCCCAAAAGGAAAAACATGTTCTAAAAGAAGAACATACAAGAAAATCTAACTTTGACTCTCAGTGGAAATTGACATGGATCATGTCAAGTCCTGAGAAATATGATATCTGCCATTAAAATTATATGACCAAAGAGACAAATCTGAGATTATAGGGTTGAGCTTTTTCAATGGTTGAATAATTAGAAGAGCCTGAATAATTAGATGGTTGTAGTAGATTGTTTAAGATATTGCCACCCCTCCCTACAGACTCTTTTCTATGGAACAATGATACCTCCCCCCTTTTTTGATGTCAATCTTGGCCAGTTGACTATTTTGGCCAATGACATGAGCAGCAGTGTTGTGTGCTAATTCCAACAAGAAGTTTTTGGAAGCTGTATGGGATATATACCTTCATATGGCCTTTGCTTTGTTGGAAGGCCAGCCATGTCCCAAATGAGAGGGTTCCATTAGCCTGGGTCCCATAGTGAAGAAGACATCTAGTGAATCCATTATGGTCATGTAATACTAGCAAGAAATAAGTGGTTATAAGATAGTGAGGACTTGGGGTAATTTGTTACCACAGCATGGTTAGCCTAAGCTGATGGATAAACTAGTGAATATGCTTGAGGAAATCTGAGCTGATACTGGAGAATCATGTTGGACATAAAAGGAAGAATGGCACTTTGCAGTCCCAACCATTTCCAGCAAACAGAAGAGCTGGACAGTCTAGGGATAGAAGTGTACTCAGAGTGGATGCACTGCCCGTGTGGGACTAGGCCCACAGTTGAGGGCCTGAGATAATATGAAAGAAGATGGTATCTTTTTTGCTTCTTCCCTATCATAATCAACCAATTCCATAAAGCCCTTCTTTTGAAACACATAGTACCTTAAAATCACTACAGTACCTTAAAATCAATAAAATACCAAATGGATTTTTATTGTACTTATTTATGGGTTAAATAGTAGTTTTAGGTTGTGCATCTGAGTACACTGTGGCATTGAGCAGCCAAGGACCTGGAACACCCTGACCCCAACCCCAGGCCCATTAATCAACTGACCTACTCCACTTCAATCTATTTCAAATATTTGCTTCTAATTAGATTTCATTGGTTCTGTCACCAAAAATGTTTAGAAAAACCACTGCTTCAGATAGGGCCACAAGATCATGTCAACAATTTAAACTGATTATCATCAAGTTCTGTGGACTCTGTTCTGGTCGGTTTTAATCTCAACCCTTTTTTTGTCTGAGCATGTGGCAGAAGAATCGTCACTACAGAGGTAAATATTCATGTGCCCTGCATTTTGCTTATAGGCACCATATAAACTACATTTAGAACTCTAAATGTTGAGATGTACTTGTCAATAATGAAATTTAATTACTGTGGTGGACTGTAAGTCCATGTGCATTCTTACACTGTGGAATGAACATCGTGTTTGTTCATTCTCCTTTACTTTCCTGTGGGAGAGGGTTGAAATATAATTTAACCAGGGCACCCACCTGCCCTCCTCTTGCCAGTGAGTGAAATAAACTCTCCATTTTATGGCTGTTTTAGCATATATTGTGAAAAAAGAAATATTGTCTTGCTAAACTTTTTGGACACTTCTCAATATGCGATATCTCCCTGCTACTCCCTGTTATCAGTCATTCTGGTAATGAATGATAATGTATATTGCTAGAATTTATAAAGCTCTGTCAAGGGAGTCCATTATTTTATGCTCAGGTTAAGGTAAGGAATTAAGATTTATATAAGCCTGGTGCAGTTTCATTAAGAACCAAAGGCATTTTAATCTTTCTCTCTCTTTACCCAAGAGACCTTAATTTCTTAATGTTACATTAATCCGGATTTTAATATTTCTTTCAAAATGTATCTCTTCTCTAAATGCTATTTACTGTCTTTGTCAAAGTCAATGAACAGGTATAAAAAGTATGTACAAGATTATAGAGAAACTACTGCCTTCATGGCCCTTATGGAGGAGTAGGTAAGTGGATGCTCTTAAAAATGAATCTGTCCATGGTACTTTTTCTATTCCTGTATAGGATTTTGATTTTACTTAAAATAAATGGCATAAGCCCTAGCTCTGAAAACTAATAGAATGTCTGCATTTACCTGCTGATTTATAACCATTAGGTTAGAATGTGTGTCCATTTGCAGTCAGCAGTTGGATGAAGCAATGCTTTAAAACCAAAGTGAAAGGATCTGTGTTACACTCCAGCAGGCATGGTATATGAAGGCCAGTTTGGGTGGATTATTATTAGAATGATGTTATACTAGTCTTAGTAAGTGGTACAAAATAAGTGGTAGGAAGTAGAAACAGCCTCCTAAGCGAGATAGAGACAAAGAAAGAAATATGTCTGATTACCTGACACCAGTTTACTCTGTGAGACGAAGGCTGATAAGGAGTCCGGGCACTGGGAGAGCATCTTGCATGAGGCCTGGTCGGTACATTGGGAGTGTACGCACTGTCACTGGACAGCTGGTGTCTGTGTTGGTATAACATCCAGTTGTTTGCAGCTCCAGTGTGTGTGTGTGTCTGTGTATGTGTGTGTGTTTGTGTGTGTGTTTGTGTGTGTGTGTGTGTTTGTGTGTGTGTGTGTGTACAGGCACGTGCAGAGCTGTGACTGTGGCTTTGAAATGCCTGGCTAAAGGTCAAAGGTCTCTAGATGCAGAGATCCTGGTATACAAAAAAGGTTCAGCTGCCTTTAGAACTTGCGCTCTGTGCTGGCCCTGTGCTGGCCCTGTGCCCCCCATTCACAGTGGCCCTGGGCTGTCTGAGACAGTGTAGAGGAGGGCTTTAGTCCCCCCCATTCACAGTCCTCAAGTCCCTAGTAGATGCCTGAAACTATGTATAGTATGAAACCCTATATACACTGTTTTTTTTTCCCTACACATACGTACCTATGAGAAAGTTTAATTTCTAAATTAGGCATAGGAAGAAATTAATAACAATGAATAATAATACAATAGAACAATTACAACAATATACTGTAATGGGTATTGTGTGAATGAGGCACTATTACGTAAAATTAGGTTACTTGAACATAAGCACTACGACACTGTGACAGTCAACCTGATCACCAAAGGGCTACTACGTGACTGTTGGGCCTGTAGCATATCCAGGTTTTACATGCTGGATGGATGGATGATTCATGTCCCAGGCAGGACAGAGCTGGACGGAGTGAGATTTCATCATGCTACTCATAACAGGAACTCATGGAAGCAAAACCACAGATAAGGGGGCCCTGCTGTTTATGCTTAGACACAGAAGTTGGTTGAAATCCCACTTCTATGATTTACAGTTTGGGTGACTCTGGGCAAATTATTTAATCACTAAATCTGTCTCTTTATCTGGAAACGGAGTTGCCATGAGGATTAATGAAATAATACAAACAAATGTCGGTCCAGTTCTGGGCACATAAATGAAAGTTATAAGAGGGCCTGGCCCTCAGCAGTGAGATTCAGGTCAAATGAGTTCCAGGGAGACGAGAGAAGTGGCACGTGGGTGGCAAAGCCTGGAGCTGCGATTGATGGATTGATGAGAAGCAAACCCGTGGCATCAAAAAGTGTGGACAGATCCTGCTGCTGCCTGTGGTAGCGCAAATTCTCTGTGAGTGAGGGTCCGTCCAGGCCTCAGAGATATGAGGAGGCACCAGGCGAGGCCTGGGATGCACTGAGAGGATGGAGGTAGGAAGCAGAGCTGATGGATCCATAGAACACACTTTGTCCTTTTTCCACCCATAGCCACTCTGCTCCTTGCTGGGACAGATCTCAGCCTGAAGCTCATTTCTCTTTGTACTCTGTGTGCCCCTAAACCCATTCTAAAAGTAAACCGTGGACCAAGTAAATGTTTGATAGTCATGAATGCTTTTTTACTGTACAGTCTCCCAATAGAAACATACTTTAAAAAAAGCATTCCACCCAGATCCAAATGAACTGTGCAATAACTTCACGACCCGTCTCCTCTTTGGGCCATCCCCTTCTCATCTCTCTTCTTTGCACAGCAGACTTCAGCATCTGTGTGTTATACAGGGCACAGGAGACAGGTCATCAAAGTCACCAGAGAAGATAAGGAAAAGATAAGAAGTTAACTGAATTACAAAGCTTATGGCACAAAAGGAATGTGCTTGATATTTGCTAAGGATGGGATGTTGCAGGGCAGTGCAGGTGCCCTGGTTGACCATTTGCCTGTTTGCCCTTAAGACCATTTTCCTCCCTTCCATTGCTCTACTGACAATCACAAGAACCACCATGTTTAAAGCATCCTTGACCACCAGCTTCCTGCAGTTTTGTCCAGCAGAAGGCTGGAGGGGGTGGAGAGAGGGAGAAGTGAAGGTGTTTCTCCCTCTGCCTTGGGCGGTCATTTGCAGTAGTGCTGTCTCCTCTGGCTCCACTCCCAGCTTCTTGGACATCCCTACCCAGCATCTGCTAGGCAGTCTTCATGGTGCTACTTGCTCCAGCCTGAGTGTACTGTTTTCTGGAAATACCACTTTCTAGAGGTAGTGGCTTCCTGCTGCTGCCTGTATTTGGGATCCTTCATCTTCCCCTGATTGACTTCTCAGGTCCTCCATCATCTGTATAACCAATTCCAGTATTGCATTTTCTCTATTTGAAGTACCTAGAGTAATTTGTGTTTCTTATCTAGACCCCGAGGGATACACTCCACATGGTGATATGAACCTATTTCTGCCTAATGATTTCATTAAAATGGGAACGTTAATGCATTTAAGCAGATGTGTGTCTATACAGTTCTGAATAAAAACAAAAATGCATGAAT